>NC_045453.1:42375782-42425705 GCF_002776525.5 Piliocolobus tephrosceles | reverse complement strand
AGGAAGGAAGGAAGGAAGGAAGGAAGGAAGGAAGGCAGGAAGGAAGGAAGGGCCTCTCTACCTGGGGTACCCACCTGGCAATTAACAAGGTTTGGAAGGAGGGAGGGTGATGCCACGTTGGTTGAAAGGTTTCCTGGGATCAGAAGAACAGAGAAATGATCCAGAAGGTCCCACCCTTGAGGAAAGCAAAGACATTTCCTAGGTAGCACCTGTAACCCCTTCTGGAGGCTGTATCACCATCCTTCTATTGTTCAAAGTAGTGGGAAATGTACTGACAGCTAACCTTTGCTGAGTAAAGCATCGCAGATGCACTATCTTATTTGATTTAAACAACAGCTCTGTGAAGTAAGCACAATCATACACCCATTTTATGGACAAGAAAACTGAGGCTTAGAGAGGACAGACCCCATCCCTAAGGCTGACCCACCTGCAGTGTCCTCTGAGTGACAGGTCCCAGAGGTCAGTTTTCAGAGTGTGACAGATCCTTCCCTCCTTCAAAGCCAAGCTCACAGGCTCACAGCTTACCTTCCCAGACAGATACCCCAGATGGCCACACCCTTCTTCAGCACTCATTCTGATGCATCTGCCTGATTTATGCTGGAGGACATTTGTTTCAAACAAATGTGTGTTGAGCTACAAAACTTAGCCCAGTGTCCCATAGACATCCTCACGAAGCTCTACTATTGTCTACACTATTGTTCAGTTACTCTGAAGAAGGCCTGGAGACAGTGCAGGGCAGTTGGAAGATGACCCAGTGTGCAGGTGTGATCTCGGGAGTCACTTTCTAGAATGGTTGAGTTTATTCCTTTCCATAAGGATGTCTCAGAATCTCCAGAATCATTGAAATCATCTGTATTAGTGTGTCTCACATTGCTGTAAAGAAATACCTGAGGCTGAGTAATTTATCAAAAAAGAGCTCTAACTGGCTGACGGTTCTGCAGGCTGTACAGGAAGCATGGCAGCATCTGCTCGGCTTCTGGGGAGGCCTCAGGAAACTTCAGTCATGGTGGAAGGTGAACGGGGAGCAGGCATGCCTTACATAGCAGGAGCAGGAGGGTGGGGGGAGGTGCTACACACGTTTAAACAACGAGATCTCACTCACTGTCACAAAGCTGGTGCAATGGGGGATGGTGCTAAACCACTCATAAGAAACCACCCCCATAATCCAATCACCTCCCGCCAAACCTCACCTCCAACACTGAGGACTACAATCCACATGAGATTTTGTGGGGACACAGACACAAAGCATATCACTGTATTTGGTTTTTTGAATCACTTATATTCGATCAGTGATCATGTTTGAAGTAAAGGTCAACCATTCAATAGAACGTGTGTTTCTATGCTTGATAATTGGTGTCATCCTTTCACATGGGTGATGGCCTTGAAAGAGAAGCACGTATGTGAGCTTGCAGAACCACACTCTGGATGTGAGATTAAAGGTTTGGGAGAGTCCTGTGTGGGGCCCCTGCACTCTCCTGGGTTCCCTTCCATCACTTAAGTGACCTCTTGTCCTTGCAGGGATGGGAGACATGGCCGTGTCCAACTCCATTGGGAGCAACGTGTTTGACATTCTGATTGGCCTTGGTCTCCCCTGGGCTCTACAGACCCTGGCTGTGGATTACGGATCCTACGTAAGTGGTTTTCTCCAGGACTTCTCCTGAAATCCAGGGCTACGTGGACTCTGTTTTAACAGCCTTGGCCACAGGGTCTTTGTCTAGGGGCAAAGGGGGTGTAGAAATTGTAATATTGAGGGGAAAACAAATTCTCCTTCTCAAAGGCCTTCCTAAGTCAGGCTTGCAGGGACATTCAGGACTTTAGAGCAGGGGCCAGCAAACTTTTTCTGTCAAGGGGCAAATACTAAATATTTTAGGCTTTGTGGGCCAAAGGATGTTTATACAGCTATTCAGCTTTGCTGCTGTAGCAGAAAAATGACCATAGACAACAAATAACCAAACAGGCATGTCTGTTTCAATACAACTTTCCTAATAGAAACTGAAGTTTGAATTTTATATCATTTTTTATGTCATGATATATTACACTTCTTTTGATTTTTGTTCCAGCCATTTAAATATGTGAAAACCGTTCCTCACTAATGGACTATGCAGAAACAATTGGTGGGCCAAATTTGGCCCATGGGTCATAACTTGCCAACTCCTACTTTAGTGTATTTAGACTTGCTTCACCTTATTACAGGCTAAGTGATGCATGTTAGAGACACATTGGAGAGATGCCATCCAGGTTGGCCACTGAAAGGGCATCGCCCACTACGGGGGGGGTCACAGAATTCCAAATAACGCTTCTAAGTTCTGCAGCCCAGAGGGTGAGACTTTTGCAATCAGGCTTTTACAAATTCACTCACATCAGCCAAATTCACAGGAGTTTGATGTTTAGGATAGAATGTCAACAGATGGTAGTAACAGATGGTAAGATATATAAGGGCTGTGCAGAAAGCATATGCTTATTTTGGATGATATATTCTCTATATTCCTGGAGAAATACCTTATGTGGGAGTTATTTTGGGCATCCTATGACCATCCTCTAATTCAGTTTTTCAGGAGTACTCACAGATTACATTCATGGCTAAGGTTTATTATAGCACATGATACGAGATAAAAGGAGCTGGAAAGTGAAATGCATCAGGAGAAGCTCACCGTAGTCAGCTGCAGGTCTCTAATTCCTTCCCTAATGAGTCACACAGAACGTGCTTTCTCCCTTGCCGGGAACATGCATGAGATGTCTCTGTCCAGGGAAGTCCACTGGAGGCTGAGGCTTTTGGGGAGGGCTGGTCTGGTAGGTGCATTTCTGCTGCACGAACAGCCATGATGCCCGAATCTCAGAACTACAGCATAGATACCAGGTAGACATTATAAAGTTTGCCAAATGATCCTGACAAGTTGGTACAGCATGGCCTATCGCTTCTGGGGTACAAACCAACGTCATCAATTATAACATCCCAAGGGTCACATTCATAGGGGTTGGCCAAAGGTCAACCATGGTTCTGGACTCTCCTGGAGGTATACAAGGATTAGATAACCAGGCCTTCTGTGTCAACAACTTTCACACAGAAGGTCAAATTATTGTTTTATTTTTTAGAGTAAATATTGCTAGCTACTATGTTACCAAAAACCCCAAAATTCCACTGGAGTAGCCCAACAAGGGTTTGGTTTTTTACTCAAATTCCACTGTAAATATTCCCATCCTGGCAGCTCCCATGGGCTCTTCCAAGCAGAAACTCAGGGTTTGTGGCACAGTCTATCCAGTGGTTCTACCATCTTAAAGTCCTTCTCCCACAGCTACACAGAAAGCAGAGAAGGCAAGGGCATGGAATATTATGTAGATCATTTTCTGATGACACCCAGAAGTGGTATCTGTCCCAACTGTTCCCATCCCACTGTCCACATAAGTTACATGTACCCACTTGGATGCAAGAAGGATCCAGGTAATTAGTTTAGTGTTGTGCCTGAAATTCATATAGCCACATGTAGCTTGTGGCTGACTGTTGGACCCTGTGGCTGTAGAGGATTAAATGACAATCCCCCAGAGTCTAATCCATAGATAACTATTGTTAACATTTCAGCATATCTTTCTTTCTCTAGGTTACTTTGTATAGCTAAGATGATCCTATAAAGGCAATTTTATACATTGCTTTTTATACTTCCTGTTATATCAAACATGTTTTCCTCAAAATCTCATTGGAAACATCATCTTCAAGGTGACCTATTGTTACAGTATATTCCAGAATTTACATAATCATGCTGCTGATCTTGGACACTTATGTTGATTCAAACCTTTCACTGTTTCAAGTAGAAACACCACAGACATCTTTGTACATTAATCTATAGGTTTTAGAGTTGTACATAGATCTATACTTTTCAAGTTTACATTTCAAGGTTTTTTTAGATGATTTTTCTCAGTGTTGGAAAAGTTATATAAAAGAATGACAGATTGACATTCCAGAATGACAATATTTTTTACGTGGTTATTCGTCCAGATTCATTCCTGAAGTTTTGGAACAGCTTTATGACACCCTCGTATCCTGACCACAGAAAACTCCACGAAGGCTGACATTGAACCTTTCACTTGACTGTCTTCTTCATGGCACACAGTATGGGGCAGGCACATACTGAAGCCATGAAAAGCCTGTTGAATAAATGGGAATCCATGTTTAGCTCTTCCATGGCCTTTGCATTCACTTTCACCAGCAGTGAAAGTTACCTTTCATGAATTCAAGGGACACTTCAGGTCCAGGCTGAGACATGAGGGCATGAATAACCTTATAATTTGGTGCCCCCCAAAACATATTTTTATTTAAAAAAATATTTCAGCATTTATTTTCAAGATGAGATAAAATGTTTCGTGAGCAAAGGGTGGAGATAGGAGATTACCGGTTTCTTCAGTAATGCAGTCTTCCCTTGTTATCAAGCAGTTCAGCTCTGAACTCAAACTTGCATATCACGCTCTGAACAAACGCTTTGCAGTTAACACAACCTAACTTCCTTAAAAACATTTAGTGACTTTCTGTACCTACTCGGTCATACTTGACAAGGAAGCCAATAAAGATGCTCCTTAGCCAGATTCAGAGTGCTGCATACAGGGGTCTGATGAACTCATTGGCAGTCCATTTGGTTTATTCCTCAGCTTGTTTCACTTCCCCATTTACCTCTTATCGAAGTTATGAGGAATTAAAAATCAGACCTATCTCATTTTTAACTGCTTTGTGTCCCTCTGTTGAGGACTAGAAGACAGTGGTTAAAAAATGACATCAAAAAGAAGAAGAAAAAACTGGGCTCTAAACAACCTGATAAATTCATCCCTGCATAATATATTTTTACCAGGATGACTCTCCAGTGAGAGAGAGACAGGCAGGACCAGAGAATGAGAAACTTTCAATGTCCTTCAGATCCATGATATTATTTCTTATTTTACTTTGATTAAAGGGGACAATCATAGAAGGTGAAATCAAAAACTTTCAAAACAAAATGAAAACTCACCCCAGAAGCAAACTAGTTTCTCTTACCAACTTCAAAATCTTCCTGACTAGACATGGATATCAGGCGTGAAATTCCAACTCGATTCAGCACACTGTAAATCATTCCCCTAATGATCTCTCCTCCTTTCCTCTCCTCCTGACATTCCCCCAATACTCTTTACAGAACAAACAAATTAAACGTTATTCTTCTATCAGTAATTCCCAGAGCTATGAAAGCATACTCTTTCCAGATCTCAATGTCTACTGACATGGTGACATCATGAAAACAAAAATTCAGGCTTTAGTGGAGGTTTGGCCCAAATTCATGTTTTTCATCTGAAGATGACATAATTGGATCACTGTGGTCATTCTGCTGGAATTGTACAAGAGCCACATTAAGTCTTGAAATTGAAGATCTACTTTATCCTTGGAGTCAAGGGGGAACTGCAGGAGCAGAAACCACTCTGGCTTATTATGATCAATAGCCATGACACACACAAGAGTCCTCTTGGGGGAGACTTGGTTAGAAAGACTCTAGAGAAATGTGTGTCATGTTGTGTTTCCATCCAAATGCTGCTGTTTCTGTAATCAGTGCAAAAAACAAACAAAAGATCGTTTTATTCTGGGGATACAAACATCCAATGTAGACCACTCTTTTGAAAATCAGTAATATAATCAATAAACTGTTTATGAACTCCAGGGAAGTCAAGGAGATTCCATTTGATATATGGTATGAGGTAGGGATTCAATTTTATTATTTGGCACATGGATATATAGTTGTTTCAGCACCCTCTGTTGAAAAGGAGATTTCATTTTGAGCTTTAAAAATTCAATGGAAAAATTTCTGGTTAGCTTATTTTTCAGTAATAATCACAACCTAGGAACTACTAGGAAGCCATGATTTGGTTGAAGCTGTGAATGTTGCATTTCATAAGTAATGCTAACTTCCACTATTGGAAAAGTTTTTATCCTGAGTCAAGACTAAAATGTAAATGAACAAGAAACAGGGACAGATTAACCTGGTGAACTGAATCAGGGAGGTGAGAGTCATAAAATCAGCCCCAGATCCTAGTGGCATGCTTTAATATTTTGCTTTCTTCTTCTTCTATTCAAGTAGTTTGCTCTCTTTCCTTGAGAGGGCATTTAATAAGGGAAGAATCACTATGAACAGAAGAACCCCAAATGCTCCCCACATCCTAAATCCTCTAATCCTTCTAAGCTCTCCCCAAATGCATCCTCACACTGCACATAATCTCTTTCCACATCCCTGTTGACCCATCCACGTTCCTCCTTGTTTCACAAGTATTTACCACATCTCTCTCTGCTGTTAGAGTCTGAGTTTAAGGCCTCATCCACTTCATGTCTGCCACCCACACTGCACCAATATCCATCTTACACATATGTAGGGTCCAGCCCCACAGGATCGGTGGGTTTTGCTCCCCATGTGCGGAGACGAGAGATTGTAGAAATAAAGACACAAGAAAAAGAGATAAAAGAAAAAACAGCTGGGCCCAGGGGACCGCAACCACCAAGACACAGAGACTGGTAGTGGCCCTGAATGCCAAGCAGCGCTGATATTTATTGGATACAAGACAAAGGGGCAGGGTAAGGAGTATGAGCCATCTCCAGTGATAGGTAAGGTCATGTGGGTCACATGTCCACTCAACAAGGGGCCCTTCCCCTGCCTGGCAGCCGCGGCAGAAGGAGAGAAACAGCTTACACCATTATTTCTGCATATCAGAGACTTTTAGTACTTTCACTCATTTTGCTACTGTTATCTAAAAGGCAGAGCCAGGTGTACAGGATGGAACATGAAAGCGGACTAGTAGCGTGACCACTGAAGCACAGCATCACAGGGAGACAGTTAGGCCTCCGGATAACTGCGAGTGGGCCTGAATGATGTCAGGCCCTCCACGAGAAGTGGAGGAGTAGAGTCTTCTCTAAACTCCTCCGGGGAAAGGGAGACTCCCTTTCCTGGTCTGCTAAGTAGCGGGTGTTTTTCCTTGGCACTGACGCTACCACTAGACCCCGGTCCGCTTGGCAACGGGCATCTTCCCAGACGCTGGTGTTACCGCCAGACCAAGGAGCCCTCTGGTGGCCGTGTCCGGGCATAACACAAGGCTCGCACTCTTACCTTCTGGTCACTTCTCACTATGTCCCTTCGGCTCCTATCTCTGTAATGGCCCGGTTTTTCCTAGGTTATGATTATAGAGTGAGGATTATTATAATATTTGAATAAAGAGTAATTGCTACAAGCTGATGATGAATGATATTCATATATAATCATATCTATTACCTATATCTAGTATAACTATTCTTATTTTATATATTTTATTATACTGGAACAGCTCGTGCCCTGGTCTCTTGCCTCGGCACGTGGGTGGCTTGCCGCCCACACACATAGAAGGACATTTTATTTGTTTAAATAGAGAATAAATTTTATTTTTTCAATTGCAACAGCAAGCAGTCCCTTTGTACATCAATAGCTTCTGAGATCTTTGCCATGTGTCAGCCCAGTTAAATAATTTATATTAACGATGGTGATCCTGAGTCATTCAAGCAAAAGTTAAGTTGTATCTCATATCCTCTAGGATAAGCATCAAGTGTATGATCTATTTCAGAGTGAAATGTTTCATCAAAAATAGTTAAGGAATTAGCCTATAGAGAGGTAGACTTAAATTTTCCAGAAGCTTTTGCTTGTACAGACTATGCCTCTTTGACTAATAATGTTAGTTCAAAATAGTAACAGTATTTGGCCCAACCAAACTATGCCTTTTGGTTTTCTTGGAAGCTGGGGGTCCCAGAAAATGGCCCTCTGAACTCAGACTACCTGGTTACAGGGGCCCCCACCAGGGGCTTCTTTCTTTCACTAGCTCGTCCTTCAGGTATCAATACAGATGTTGAACTGGGATTTCCCAAGCCTGGACCAGGTGTTATGCCTGTGTTCAGTAGTTCTCATCAGAGTGCTTACCTTTACCCCTTGAGCTGAGTCTCCCCCTGGAGAAGTGACCTCCCTGAAGACAAGAACTGTGCTCATCTTATGCATTTTTTATTTTTTCTATGCCTAGCACAGTGCCTGGCACTTGTAACATATTCCAAAAATATTGGATGGATGGATGGATGGATGGATGGATGGATGGATGGATGGAGAGATGGATGAATGAATGGATGGATGGATGGAGAGAAGAATGGAGGGATGGATGGACAGATGGATGGATGGATGGATGGATGGATGGATGGATGGATGGATAGATGGAGAGATGGATGGATGGATGGATGGATGGATGGATGGATGGATGGATGAACATGTGTGAGCAAAGAAGAGCAAAGCAGTAGGGTGACTTGAGAAGAGAGCAGGGGGTAAGCACAACAGCAAAAAGAATAGCTAGAATTCGCTGAGCATCTAGTCTGCACCAGGCACTGTAGGGACACTATTCGCATAGTCTCATCTAATCCTTCCAACGCCTACATAAGGAAATGATTATTCTTTCAACCAGGGCTTATTATGCACCCACTATACGCCAGGCACTTGTCAAGGCAATAGGGATTCAGAAGTGAACAAGGTAGACAGGACCTTTCCTCTTAGAGTATACATGGAGTGGGAAAGGATAGACAGTACATACATGAACAAATGCCTGATTGCACTAACTTCAGAGGACAAAAGCCTTATGCAGATGATGAGATGAAGTGATGTTTTAGAGAGTGAGGTGCAGATGTCACTCTGTATTTATTGAACAGACGATTAAGTTCTGTGTGGAGTCATGAATGACAAGAGCCAGCCACGGGAAGAGAGGGGTGTGTGGAGAGCAGGGGAACATTCTGAGAAGGAACTGTACTTGCAGAGGCATTGAGGCAGGATGTGTCCTAGAACAAGAGGCATGCTGGGCAGGGGTAGTGCGGAGTAAGGTGGGCAGGGGTCGTACTGGGCCACCAAGACTGGCCACAGGGCTCAGGTTTCATGCTAAATCCAATATAGTTCTTACCTCAATTTTGCAGATTAGGAAACCAAGTGGCAGAGGTTAAATCACACAGCCAGAAAGAGGCAGAGAGGAGTGCTTTCCTCAAAGCACTGACAACTACTGCCAAAGCAAATCACGCCACAGCGGTCACCCTTGCGTAACTCTGGGCTCAGAGGAGACATTTCAGACCAGATCCATCCCTGAGTTGGTATCTTTGCTGAAAGACAGGGCAGGATCTGCTTATTAGTGCTTAGGTGGCCTCTTCAACTTCATATAAAGAAGCGAGGAGCTAGAAGGGGAGCAAATTCTGATCCTCAGTTTTCTATCCCAAAAGTACCAACAGGCATCATAGGGGCTGCCCTCATTGCTGCCCTGGGCCATAGTGACTGATATTTCTACAGGGAGTTTCTGTCTGATGGTTGGAGGAACTGCTCTGGATCCTTTGTTCAGTCCCTGGTCCCTCCCTGGCTCTCTTTGGGTGCCTTCACGTGGCCAATTCCTTGTGCTCAGCCACACTGGGCAGGGTGGGGGGACATCACCATGAAGCTCATGCCGAAATGCAGACGTTATTTTGAAAAATAACCCCAGGTTCATGGAAAAGCAAATCTAGGGCTTATTTGCTGAGAGCATTTTGATCTGCCCCCTTCTCCACCACAAGCTTTTCCTAGGAGAGGCTTTATTTCCAAAACGACACTCAAAAGCCTCCTTTCATGTAGCATGGTAGCAACCACATGACATCTTTCTGCATCTCTGACGTCAGAACTGAGCAGCCACTGTGGGTTTAATGGCCTCTCCTAACCTCAAAAGGGACCTGCCAACAATTTTGAAGCAATTTTTCCATCTCATCTAGATGGGGTTTCCAAGTCATAATTATCTGATAATTACCATCCGGACAGCTGTTTTGTGCATGGCATTAGGTTTAAGCATTTGGCAGGGAAGGATGAATGCAGTTTTACAGATTTTGATATTTCTTAGCACCTTGTGGCTTGCTCAGAAGGCAGCTAGTTACCTAAGTGCCCAAAGTAAGAAATCTTTCTAAAAGTCAAAGCTTGGAAAATGAGCACTTCTTGTTCCATTATGGTGATGAACGTCTGTTCCACAAGCTTTAAGAGAGCTGAGAAAGTCTCATGCAGGCTCCAGGAAGCCAGGGCAAAGCACATACTTCTAAGCTAGGGCTTAGAAATGTAAAATAAATCTGAGACGCAATGGAGGGAGGGTGTCTGTCTCTCTCTCTCTCTCCAAGCAAGACCATCAGAGTCCAGAAACAACAGACACAAAGAGAAGAGCTGTCCAGAAATATTCTCACCCCACACTGTCTGCCTGGTTTATTCTTTCTTTGACCAAGCATTAATTGAGTGCCTTCTGTGTACTACACTAGTAACCACTGGAGATGGTGCAGTAAGCAAGACAGGCAGAAACCTATGCTCCCGGACATACAGCTATGGAAGGAGAGAATTGCACAAGCAATTCCAAAACAAGATGTGATGCCTGCTTTCCTAAGGGCTGCTTATACAGAAGTTTAGGCAGTGTGTGGCAGTGATCAGGGGATCTGGAATGCTGGGGAGGAAATGACAGTTGTTGTAAGAATCCAAGATTATCAGAACAAGCAGGTGGAGAGAGGTGAGAAAATTTTTTTCCAAACAGAAATAAGAGCTTGTAGAACACCAAGATATGTGAAAACTTGTCGCGCTGAAGGAACCGAGGGCTGCTTCTGTGGCTGGGGGGAGTATAGGGGGGTGAGTTGTTGGGGAGCTGAAACAAAGTGGCAGAAATGAAACTAGAGACAGAGAGAAGCTGCATGGTAAAGGCCATGGTAATGGAAAGAATGAAGGGTACATAAGAAGGAGAGGTATGGTCATGTGTGCCTTTTAGAAAGGAGATTCTGACAATTCCATAGAGAAAGCATTGGAGCCTGATGAGACTGATGGCAACAAGATCAGTTATAAGGCATTTGCAGGAGAGAGAAAATAGGGTGATTGGATTAGGATAGTTGTATCTGTTAGCTATGGTTACCATAATGCTAAGTAACAAAAGGCATGCATCCATTAGCATATATTTCTCAGTCATACCTTTGTGGCTGACAAGTGTGTGGCTGATCTGGGCTTGGCTGCAGGCTTCATATGAGTCTGCTCCATGTGCCTCTCATTCTCTTTGGACCACTGGCTTCTCAAGACAGTCTTCTCATGATATGTCTCAAAGAAGACATATCCTGTTTTGCTCTTCTCAAAGCAAGAGCACAAGAAGACGCACCCAGCTTCAGAAACACATTTTAGATTCAGGCTCATATCAGGTCAGCTAACACCATTGGCCAAAGAGTATCACACACCCAAGCCCCAAATCAGGAAGCAGAAAAAATGCATCCACCCACCATGAGGTTATGGAAAGTGTGTGGACGTAAAACCTATTACGGGGAGAGGAAGTGAGACCAGCAGTTTGCTCTGCCTCCACAGTAGCTGTGAAACTGGAGATCAGTGGAAAGCTAAGCAAGAGACTACAGAAAAAAATAACAGGACCTGGTAATTGGTTTAACTTTAGCCCCTAAACAGCTGTTCATGCGGAGGTGAGTTGGCAGAGGCAAGGATTTTGTAAACTATTGCAAAATTTCCGGGTGCTATTATAACTACGATTGAGGATTTTAGCAAGGCAAGGGCATGATTCACTTTACATTTTAAGATTCCATTTGATGCTGTTTGTAAATGCATAGGAGGCAAGAATGGATGAGGGGAGACAGGTCAAGGAGCTGATGACAAAAATAGATTCTTTTTAAGGAAGAATTAATAAGGTTTTCTGACAGATGTATGGAGAGGATAAGAAGGAGAAGAATCTTAAGTAACATATGATTCTTTGCTTGGGCAACTAAGTGTATTGTGGTGCCATTCATGGAGATGGGGAGACAAGCTGGGAGATGAGGAACACATTTAAGATGAAATACCAAATGTTCCATTTAGGACAAATAAAGTTTGATATGTTTGTGGGTCATCGGAATGGAGATGTCAAGCAGGTAGTGGAAATGATGAGTCTGAAGTTCAGAGGCAAGGTCTTGGTTACAGATATGAACTTGGGAGTCAAGAGCATTAATTGCAAGTAACAAAGTGAGAAGGTGAGTGTAGACAGAGGAGAGGGCCTGGAACATGTTGTGATGTTGGATGGGGGAAGAAACAAACATTCACTGAAGGAGACTGAGGAAGGGCCAGCCAGAGATGTGGAGAGTCAGAAGAAAGGGGGCCACAGAGCCAGAAGAAAGTTATGAGGAGGTTGGAGCAGCCAAGTATATCAGATCTTGTCCAAGGTCCTTCTTCTAAGGCCAGCACTTTCAACCAACCATCACCTCCTCCAAGAAGCCTACCCTCCGCCAAATTTAGTACCCTGCATGGGGGTATATTCTGTGATGTGTGTGCCTCCCCCTTAACTACCTGAGGGCAGGAACTGTATCTCACTCAACTCGTGCTCCTTAACACCTAGCAGAGGGCTTTCTGTGGAATGAATCAATGAACCCATTAGTTATTGATGTCTCCCATGTCTTTCATTCTCACCTTATATGGCAACCATTCCCAATTCAGGCTCCCAGCACCAGGACACTGCTCTCTCTGCTAGAACAAGTCTTCCCTTTTCTGCAAATTCCTTCCCTCGCCCCCAGGGACAGTAGGTTGCTGGAACCACCTCATACAGCCTCCAGAGAAGCCATCATACGAAGTGCAGCAATTCGTAGGTTCCTCCGGTAATGCCACGTTGGTAATGCCGTGATGGCAGTGTTTACACCACAGAAACAGGACCATGTCAGAAGGCCACTGCTAGGGTCTTCTACAAACTACCCCCACAGGAACCAGATAGGTAACTTGGGGATTGTGTGGTGATGTCTTAATGAATGAGGCCTCTCAAGGTTATTCAAACATAGCTCCTGGGAGCAAAAGTATCACCACCCAATCCCCTTAATACTGATCTTTGAGTTTCAGGCTCTATGTTAGGAAAATTAGGTGATGCCCGGGGGAAGGAAGGGTTCTTCCAGGTCCTACTGTGGAAGGGCTTACCTAGAAAGCCGAATCAGTCTCTTTGTTCATCACAGTTTAGGTCCCATTTTCTAAGATGAGGATCCAGGGTAAAGAGTTTATTGAGGGGGAGCAGTATGACAGTGGAGAGGGAGAAGGAGGGCAGGCAGTCCACGACAGCTGTTCTAACAAGACTATTACCTCAGTGGGCAACCAGGGCAGACTCCCACAGTGGGAGTCTGGGAAACGGGACAGCCTCTGTCTCAGAATGACTCCATCCGAGAGGCAAGGGAGCTTGCACCCACTCCTCAGAGTCAATGGCAGAGAACAGCTTCTAGGATTGTTCATTTCTTGGCACTTCTGTGGTTCAGGAGAAAGTCCTAAGGCACAGAGGCAGGAATGGCTATTGGGAGGCAGCTGGCACCCACCAAAATGACACCACAGGGAGATGGGGAGACGTGGGTGAGTACTGATGGCAACTGCTGCAGGGGCATCTGTGATTCTTAGAGTTCATTCAGGACTCTTACAAACATGGTAGGCAGACATGGTAAAACCCTGTCCCTACTAAAAATACAAAAATTAGCCAAGTGTGGTGGCACACACCTATAGTCCCAGCTTCTTGGGGGACTGAGGCAGGAGAATCACTTGAACCCAGGAGGCAGAGGTCGCAGTGAGCTGAGATCATGCCACTGCACTCCAGCCTGGGTGACACAGCAAGACTTCATCTCAAAAAAAAAAAAAAAAAAAAAATTGCTAGGCAGGAAAGGTCCAGATGCACTTCTGAGGGCTCTTAGAGAGTAAAGGAAGGCTTTACCCTGGCTTTCTGCTGTGCCTAGCAGAGTACAACAAAATTGAGAATTTGGGGTCCAAAGCCCAACTGTAAGCGCAGACCTGACCCCTCACCAACTTCATAAACTTGACAAAGTGGTTTAACCTCTCTGAGCCTCAGTTGTCTCGTCTTTCAAATGGGGAGAACAAAACCCACTCTGCATACTTCATGAGTGGCCACTAGAACTAAACGCACTGTTGTACTAAATGACTAAAGGACTTAGGGATGCAACTGTCATGAAATTGCTTCTTTTCTGTGGGCTTGGTCACTGTCTTACCTCATTTAATTGTTGAAACAAAGAGATTCCCACCCAGTGATATTAGACAATGTAAAGCCACAGCTGGGAACGTCCATTTGGAAACTACACCCAAACAAGTGTAAAACTACCCAAATAAGAAAATGTGAAATGACATGCCACATATGTTCCAAGTTAGAAATAAATTAGGAAAAATCCCGGGGCTTCTTATTTTTCCTAAAAGAATTTGTTGGTTGAGTCGAGCTGACCACAAGCCATAGAGAGATTTTAAACTGTAGTACTGGGGAAATCAGAATCTTTTAGGGGTGTTGGCTCTCCAAAGGTAATAGGGTTCAAAGAACTATTTTATGAACAGCAAGTATGCATGAAACTTGGTATGAATGAGTATCTATGTCTGCATCCGTACTAAAAAATATACATGCACTGTGGGCTAAATTCCTGTTGACTTTGGAAATAGCCACCCTCCTGTTTCCTGCACAACTGCCAAGAGGGAATTAGAGAATGAAAATGCATGCTTCTTAAGGCAAGCAATGAAAACAGCATTAAATGTCAGGACTGAACAATCCAAGATGTGCTTCACATGCTCTCAGATCAGTATTGCCTTGAAGATTTTCTGCACTGGCACTTAATGTTCCTTGTGTCTGTGAGGCAGGGAGGAGGGAGATGATCTAGCTCAACACTGTGCAGGCCTTCCCAAAGGTCATTCACCGATGAGAAGGGTTTGGTGATATCATTTGGCTTAGCATACCACAAGAAAGTGTTTTGTTGCCTTCAGGAAAAGTTACTGGGATGATGAAAATGTTTTATATTTTTGTTGAAGTGTGGGTTACATGAGTATATGCATTTGTCAAAACTCATCCAATAGTAAGAACACTTAAGATCTGTGCATTTTACTCTATGCAAATTATGCCTCAATTAAAAAACAATGTGGTGCCCTCTTGCTTTGTTACTTGCAGAGATCAGCTTAAAGCCAACCCTCACCATGGCCTGTCTCCCAATCAGCTCTCCACTCTTGCCCTTTGCTATGCAGCCTCATTGCCTCCCAGTATGCACATGCATGCACACATGTAGACACACACAGGCAAAGGCACACACACACATGCACATGTGCAAACACATGCTGGCAAATGCACACACATGCATCCACACAGGCAAATGCACACCCACACACGTGCAGACACACACAGGCAAATGCACACACACGCAGACACACATAGGCAAACACACACATGCAGACACACACAGGCAAATGCACACACATGCAGACACGCAGGCAAACGCACACACACGCACACATGCACACATGCAAACACATGCAGGCAAATGCACGTGCACACACATGCAAGCACATGCAAACATGCATGCATACATGCAAACATGCCACACATATGCATGCACACATGCAAGAAAACACACACATCCACACATGCAAACACACACAGGCAAACGTACACACATGCATGCAAACATGCAAACATATGCAGGGAAACGCACACACGTGCATGCTCACATGCAAACACATGCACATACACACACATGCATGCTAAGAATCACCAGCAGATGCTTTTTTTTTTTTTTTTTTTTTTTTTTTTGACAAGAGTTTCACTCTGCTGCCAGGCTGGAGTGCAGTGGCGTGATCTTGGCTCACTGCAACCTCCGCCTCCGAGGTTCAAGCAATTCTCCTGCCTCAGCCTCCCGAGTAGCTGGAACTACAGGTATGCATCACCATGCCCAGCTAATTTTTGTATTTTGAGTAGAGACAGGTTTTCACCATGTTGGCCAGGATGGTCTCAATCTCTTGACCTCATGATCCACCTGCCTTGGCCTCCCAAAGTGCTGGGGTTGCAGGTGTGAGCCACCGTGCCTGGCAGCAAATGCTCATTTTTTTGTGTTTTTGGGAAAGGGTTTTGCTGTCACCTAGGCTGGAGTGCAGTGGTGGGATCACAGCTCACTGTAGCCTCGACCTCCCCAGCTCAAGTGATCCTCCCACCTCAGTCTTTCGAGTGGCTGGGACTACAGGCACATGCCAACAGAATTGGCTAATTTTTATTTTTATTATTTTGTAGAGATGGGATCTCGCTATGTTGCCCAGGCTGGTCTTTAACTCCTAGATTCAGGCAATCCACCCACAACACCTTCCCAAAGTGCTAGAATTACAGGCATAAGTTACCACACCTGGCCCAGATGCTCATTTAAACATACAGTATGTGGAGCCAGGGACTGGAGGGGTGAGGGAATTAGGTGCTAGAGTGAGGAAAAACTCACAAACCAGGCATCTGCCTTCTGATCATTTGGACCTGCTGGTCTGGTAAGAACGTGCCCCAACTCAAGCACAAGCAGGATGACATCAGCACCATATGGACAATGGTGAACTTGGAAGAGGCAGAAGGACTTAGGGCGGGATGAGCAGAGTAGAGGTGGGAAGGAGGTGAGACCCCCACCCAGCTAGACCGAAAGTCTCAAAGAGGGTTCAGGAGTGTGCTTAAGGTGCCAGCTACAGAGAAGGGGTGCTAGGATGTGCAATAGTGACATGAGGTCCTTAACAGAGCTCCTGGCCCTCCTCGCATCTTCCTTAATGGCTAGCCTCTCAGGAAGGAGGCGCCCTACAGGCCTCTTTTCATTTTGTTTTTGAGTTATAAAAGTAATATATATTAATAGCCCAAAATTGGAAGCAGCCCAGATGTCCATCAACAGGAGCATAATTAAACACACCATGGCATATTTACACTGCTGTAAAAATAAATGAGCTGTTGAAAGAGTCTTTTAAAATGATGCGGGCATAAAAGAGTACACACTGCAGGATTCCGTTGCTATGAAGCTCTAGGACAGGCTGAACTGCCCTGTGGTGAAGAAACAGGGCAGTGCCTGCCTCGGGCGAGGTTTGTGGGAGGGCACCCGAGAACTTTCTGGAATGAGGGAAGTGTTCTGTGTCATGGTAGAGTTTGGGTTGCATGGGTGTATGCATTTCTCAGAACCTGTTGAATGGTACAATTTTGTTGTGGGAATTTTACCATATAAAAATGGCATCTAAGAATAAAAGACCCATGAACTGTGAATGAACTCTACTTAATGAGATGCAGGCAGGAGTGCTCAGGGGTGAAATGGCCTGGTCTCTGCAGTTTACTTTGAAGTCCCCACAAGCACATGTGGACATGCCCTGCTTTAAAAAAAAAAAAAAGATGGTATAATGCTTGCAACTTTCCTGAATGCTTGAAAACTTTCATAGCAGCATGCTGGGTTTAAAAACACTACATAGACTCAAAATAAATTAAGTAAAGTGGGGAAGGGAGAGAGAGAACATTGGGCAGAGACCACATTGCCTCTGGAACATTATCCAGGGAGTGGATTATCCAGGGGTCTCTCTGCTTCCAGCCTCACTCTGACCAGTCTCCGCTGTCCCACAGAACACTGGCCTCCTTATAATGCATATTCAAAATGAGATCTCATGGACATGTATTATTCATTCATCAATTACATTTTAAGCACGTGGTCTGGGCCCAGCCCTGTGCCAGGTGGAGGGTAAAGTCAGATGTGGTTCCTACCCTTGCAGTGTCTGCAATCTAGTAAGCTATTGTTCAGTGATAGGTTTAGAAAAGAAGCAGCCTCGGGTGCAAGGAAGTGGACCCAGTCCCCAGTTATTGAGAATGTATTACACCCCAGGCCCTCTTCAACTGTTTTAACATGGATTAATTCAGTTCAACCTCATAAGCACCGACAAAGCAGGAACTGTATTATCCCCATTTTACACTTTGAAAAACTGGGGCTTAGGGAAGTTCAGTTACCTGTCCACAATGATACAGCAAGTGAGTGACCAAGCAGAGATTCAAAACCCAGGAAGTTAGCTCTGGAGTCCATGCCTTAAATCAGAGGGTTGCAAACATTTTCTATAAGAGGCCAGAGAGGAAATATTTTAAGCCCTGAGAATCATACTGTCTCCATCAAAACCACTCAGCTCAGCTGCTGTCATGTGAAAATAGCCATTGATGATACATAAATGAATGAACTGAGTTCCAATAAAATTGTGTTTACAAAGACAGGCTGGAGCTAGATGCAGTGGCTCATGCTTGTAATCCCAGCACTTTCGGAGGCCAGTGCTGGAGGATTGCTTGAGGCCAGGAGTTTGAGACCAGCCTGAGCAACATAGCAAGATCCTATCTTTACAAACAACAACAACAACAAATAAGCTGGGCGTAGTGGTGTGTGCCTATGGTCCCAGCTACTTGGGAGGCTGAGGCGGGAGGATCACTTGGGCACAGGAGTTCAAAGCTACAGTGAGCAGTGATTTCACCTCTGCACTCCAGCCTGGACAACACAATGAGACCCAGTCTCTAAAAAAAAACAAAAAGAGGCAGTGACTCCTGCCCCAAACCATCCATAGCTGCAGCAGCTGGGAGATGTTCGAGCTGGGCCAGAAGGCAGCTGAAGGAGCCCTCATTCCTGCCCGTCACATCCTTGTGTGAGTACAAGGGTCAGACAGCAAGGAGTGAATACAGGCTTTGAGAGCCCAGGTCTCTAACAGTGAAAACACAAAAATACACCCCTGGGTGCGTGTAGCAGTTCATGACCAAAGGAAGGCTATAGAGAAAAAGGTGAGAAGTTAAAAACACAAAGAAACTCCACAAAATAGTGAGTTGCCTTTGGCCTCTGGAGCCAAATTTAGAATTTCAGCCACACTGTTCGAGTTTTCATGTGAACACAGGAAGAGTCAAGTTGAAAAACTTTGGTTTAACAGGATTCCTTTTGAAAATGTTTGGCCAAAGAGAATTTTCCTGCTAGGAGCTTCGCTGTCACTGTCTCTTGGTTTCTTAAGGGCGTGAAATCACTTTACTAAGTTCTTGTTGCTGACAAGGATTTGACCCTGGAGCTCAGAGGGCAAGCCGTGCTGGAAATGCTTTGCCCCTCATAGAAGACATCTGTGTGTGCAGTGCTGAAAGTTAAGAGCTCAAAAGGATTCCTGAGTGTTTATCTACAGTTTCACATCTACCCAAGGGTGACTGAGGATAGCTCCAAGAGCTTCTTCCTCTCTCCTAGGGGTTGCCATCTTGCTGTGAGGAGCCCACCTCTCCCCTTCAACAGTGACCAGAACACAGGGGATTATCATAGTCAGTGTGGACAGAATACTTGGAGGAAGAAAATCTCCTTCAATACAACATGTTTGTGACGCAGTCCTATGTGTTGGCCTCTTTACACCAACCCAGCTGATGAAAGTAGGACAGTCTACCCACGGTCAGGTTGAGTGTGTGCATGAAGTGAAGCCACCAGCTGGACTGCGATGGGGGCAATCTGCCATTTTTCCACACTGAATTAACCAGGTTAAGCCATTGCTCTAGTGTCATAGAGATATGACTTGAGTCTTTCCGTATTCGCGGAAAGCATTTGGTGGCAGGGAAGCACGTTCCAGCTGGGGGCCAGCCAATGGCTGACTCGCAGAGATTGCAGATCACTGGAGAAAGAGTCCAGCTCAGTCCCTCCGTGACAGGACATCCCTAAGTCACATCTTCACAGAAAGGGTTGGCTGTTTAGGGCATATGGTGTCCATATTTTCTGTCCTGTCAGGAAATAAACCCGACACACCCATCTATGGAGACACCTTCCCATATGCACACTCCAGTAGTGAACTGCTGCTATCGTGGCAAGAGGTACCTTAAACCGTGTCAGAAGGGCCCAGAACCACTCTTACTCGATAATCACCACTTAGGTGTTTAATGAAAACAATGCAGAAATCAGCCAGCCTCACTTTCCCTTCCCATGGACACAGAGAAGATTTTCACTCCCTGCAGGATAGTGTATATTGGTTGGGACCTGTAGTCCTCAAACCTGGATGCACACAAGGGTTTCCAAGAAAGCATGTGAAAAATGAATATCAAGATCCCTTCCCCAGAACCCTTGGAGACCAGAAGACGTGGATCTGAGCTTTATACTTTCTCTAAATCAGTGGTTCTTAAACTTGCCTGTGCATCAGAACCACCTGGAGTTAAAGCACAGATTCATGGGCCCTGCCCCAGGGTTTCTGATTCAGGAGTTCTGGGTGGGGCCTGAGATCCTGCATTTCTAACAAGTTCCTGCATGCTGCTGCTGCTGCTGGCCCCAAAACCACCCTCTTGAGAACTGCTGCTCTAAGGAATCTCTTCTATTTTGGGGCAGCCGGCCTCATGACTTTGGTCAAAGGCAGAAGCAATGTCTTCTCTACATCATGAAAGAAACTATTTGACCTTTGTCGGCCAAGTCAGCACTCCAGTACTCTCTACCTGCTCTGCTTGATATTGTAGCCACAGTCACATGTGGCTCTTTAAATGTAAATTTAGTTAAGGATGAGATTAAAACTGCCTTTTTTTTCAGTTGCATGAGTCACATTTCAAATGCCCAACAGCCACATGTACTTAATGGCTCCCATGTTGGAGAGCACAGATATAGAACCTTTCCATCACCACAGAAAGTTCTGCTGGTCAGTGCTATTCTATAGAAACTCCAAGGCTGGAAACTTTGAGAGCACTTTGGGATGCTTGTAATGAGCACTTTGAGAGGCCAAGGTGGGAGGATCACTTGCTCCCCGGTGTTCAAGACCAGCCTGGGCAACATAGTGAGATCTAGCCTCTACAAAAAAATCAAAAATTAGCCAGGTGTGATGGTGTGTGCCTGTAGTCCTCAGGAGGCTGAGGTAGGAGGATCACTTGTGGCTGGGAGGTTGAGGCTGTAGTGAACCAAGATCACACCTCTGCACCCCAGCTTGGGTAACAAAGTGAAACCCTGTCTCAAAAACAAAAGAAGGAACTCCAAATACGTTTCTCTCATTCCCTTCATTGGCTGTTTTCCCCATTCTGTGAAAAACAAACCTCCCAAAATCCCTTTACTAACATCAGAAATGGAATTTTAACTTTTTCTTCTGTTTTGTTTGCCCACAACAGCAACCCTCCTCCACTTCTTCCCATCAAGTTAGGGTAAGGACAGAGACATTTTGGTGCAAAAGAGATGAAAAGTTTATTCATATTTTTCCATTGCCCATGTCATGAAATTCATCCTAAAAGCAGTACGGGTTTGAGAAAGCAAAAGTTCCCCGGAGGTAAAGGAACGTGTGGACAGGGGTATGTTGTGGGCCACAAGAATCTCACAGTCCCAGATGGAGAGTTCAGGTGGCCATGGGGCACTCCAGCCAGGGCCCTGCTGTTGAGGGTAAGGCCAGGATGGGACTGAGAGTGGACAAGACAAAGACTAGCCTTGGGTTTCCAGAAGAGCACATGTCTGAAGGGTAAGCTGCGAAGCTAGCTGCTGAAGCTATCTGTTGGTTTTTCATTCTACAGGGGAGACGTGGAATCACTGCTACTAAGAGTTGTGTGGGCAGATGCCTTTTCCAAAGCCTAACTCTGCTTTGGAAGCCTAGCTTGTCAGAAGCCTAACTCTAATCCTCTCTTACAGATCCGGCTGAATAGCAGGGGGCTGATCTACTCTGTGGGCTTGCTCCTGGCCTCTGTTTTTGTCACGGTAAGTTGGCAGCTCTCTCCTCGTACTTGTGTTTGCCTGTTCTTTCCTCCCCTTGGGTTCTCTGGAGACCAGATGAGCTTGGCCTCCTGGTAACTGGAGACAAGCAACCACCGTGTCCCATCTCCTGGCTCTTTCTTCTAGAAGTGAGTCCTAGCAACCCACTAGAACACCTTCTCCCTTTCTGAAAGAAGCCGGCCTTCCCCTCAGAGGCATGACCCTACCTTAAGTAGAACACACACTGTTTTCCCAAATGCAAAGAGGAGATGCCACTTTGTCTGCAATATTAGTCTTGGAAAGGTAGATTCCAATTCATTGATTGTTCCAGGTTTCCACATGAATCCATGAATTTGACTAATACTTGGAAACTAAAAATATATTTTATTGACAGTACATTTTGAGGCCGTTCCACTGCTGTCTCAGCCATTACGCCCACTTGTGTACTTTAATATTCCCAACTCAACTGATGTGTTTGGAACAAGTTCACACCAATGCATAGACTCATCCACATGAAGCATCCATTAACATACAATTATGCTGTTGGCATTAATAAGCATTGAGACACAATATGTTTTTTTCCTTAATTTTTCAAGGAAATAGTCATTGAGTTACACCTGGCATGTTGTTAGCATAAACATGCCAGAGAATGGGAATTCAGAAGGACAGGCAGGAAGCAAAATAAGTAGTTTATAGGATCAGGGTGTGAATTGAATGTCAAGATTTCATTAAAGCAAATACTGCCTTATGCAAAAGTGAAAATCGACATCATTCGTGCTCTTATGGTTTAGGAGGTCCTGCAGTTCTTCTATGACTTGGAGTGGTGACAGCTGTAGTAGCCACACACCATATACTTAATGTTTTGTATACATATTTTCCCATTTGGAGCTCATCATGCCCCCCACGAGGTGTCACTAATGTCAGCCTATTATACAGATGAGCGATTGGAGCCTAGAGAAACTAATTGACTCATTTTTATTGACACCGAGTGAATGGAGGAACAAGCCAGCTGACACCAAGGTGCACACTCATAGCTACCGTGTGTCTTTTTAGGCCATGCTATAGTTATACCATCTACAGGAGACCTGGCTAACCACTAACTGGGCTGTCAAAATGAGGTTGCCAAAATGCTGAAGAGAGGCAAGTTTGGGGGAGGAAAAGCAATTTTAAACATCTTAAGTTTGCAATGCCTGTTTGACATCCAAGGGAAGAGGTCAAGAAAGCCATTGGAAATATAAGCCTAAGTTCACGAGAGATGTTCAGTCTGGAGACACCATAGTGTAGATGGTATTTAAAGCCCTACAGTTGGGAGAGATCACCAAGGGAGTGAGTGCACACAAAAGAGAGAAGAGGCCCAAGATCTCAATGTTGAGGCAGTCTGACACTCACAGGTCAGGTCGATAAGGAAGAAACACCAAAAGAAACAGAGAAGGAACAGTTTGGAGATGCAGGAATAAAACCAGGAGAATGCGGGGTCCTGGAAGCCACCTGCTGGAGGGTTTTCCAGGTGGAGGGTGCTATCGACTGAGTCAGGGAGAGGAGCCCTGAGGATTGGTCATTGGAGTTAGCAATGCAAAACCGTTGGTGCTGATGAGAGGGTAGTGCTGTGCAGTTGAGTGGAATAAGTTAATAAAGAATGGAAGGAGTGAGATTGGAGACTGTGAGCAGACATTCACAACTCTTTCATGTTATCTCACTGTAAAGAAAGGAGAAAAATGGAAATTCAGAAAAAAGTGTTATTTTAAGATGAGTGAGATAACAGAATCTTTGTATGCCAATTAGAATAATCCAGGGATGGAGCTGGGGCTTGTGGCTAGAAGAGAGGGAGTTGCTGGAACCAGGTCCTTAAGCAGGGTGGGAGATGGGATCTGGGGCATGCAGGGTGGAGTTGAGCTCACTGCCAGGAGAGAAGGCAGGGAGGTGGCGTTGGGAGCTCTGTGCCATGGGGATAAGTGAGGACGGGGAAGCGAGTGTCGGAGATTGGAAGAGAGGGGAGAGGTGTGAAGGAGCCATCTGGGGAAGGGAGAGACAAGGGACTATGAAAAGACAAGGGACTATGCCTGCTGAAAAGCATGAATGACCCCCTTAATGTCAGTGGTCTCGATTTTTAAAATAAGACCCATCAGCATGGCTGGCCGACTTCCTCCAGCCCTGATGGTCAGCTGCATGGATGCGGCATGAACCAGATTGGGACCTGGCTTGAACTGGAGGCTGTGGCTTGACCAAGCAAGGACAACCGAGCAAGAGAGAGGCCAGGGAATCAGGGTGGATGCCCCGGAGTGACTCTAGCGAGTGTGGGTGGAATTGAAGCAGAGGAAGGAGAGAAGGAAAGGGGCAAAGTGGGTGAAGCCTAGAGAAGTGGTGATGGTATCAATGAGGTGTGGACTATGGGCATTTGCAGAGTTGTGGGAGCTGGGGAATCGGGAGGAGTAAACTAGAAAGGAAGAGATTGGAGTCAGAAAGTGGGATGTGTGACACTAAGATAACACAGATGCTTCTGTCAGTGCCAATAGCAACATCTAGGCCCCAGTGCCACCCCGCAGACCTTTCTGCAGTGAAATGGCCTGCACTTGGGCTGGACAGTACCACCGGCTACGGTTGGCTGTAGCACTTGAAATGTGGAGCTGTGTTTTAATTTTATTTCATTTATATTTGGGTAGCACATGGGCTGGTGGGTGTGAGTGGCTGAGGCCAGATGAAGGATGAGGACTTGATGGGGCAGGGTGTTGGAAAGACCCTCTCGCCTCCGGGGGCATTGAAATCACAGAGAAAGTCAGCAGGAGTACAGAGGAGATTGGCAAGAGCTGGGGCAGAAAGCTTCAAGGATGGGCAGTGGCTGGGGTTACATTGTTGGCTGCAACAGGAGGAACCAAGAGGAACTGTGGGAAGAACCAAGATTCCAGGCTCAGTATTTTTAGGGAGGAGAAAAGGAAAATGGTCTGGAAGCAGCTATGAGGAGCTGTGGGGAGAGAGCAACTTCCTCACCTCCAGAACAGCCAAGGGAAGAGATGCAGCCGCCGCCGCCTGAGGACTGAGGGATCAGTGTGCCCAGGGGAGCAGGGGTCTGCTTACAGCAAGATGGGGAAGGCCCAGAACAGATGAAGAGCCCACAGGGGTGTGGTGTTGGAGCTCTATGGAAGAGGGTTGGCTGCTGGGATGTGCTTGTGAGTCCTGCCATTTGTTTTAGTTATTTTTCTACAACCAGCAGCTTCTGGCTTCCTTTCTTCCTGATGTTGATGTTCTCACCTCCCACAGTCCAAGACGAGAGGTGGATTTTGCAGGCTCAAAGAGCATCAGAACCTTGCCCGAGGCCCACAGTCAGCAGCCCTTCCCTGGGTCCCCTGGGTTCCCCTACCAACCCCCCAGAGGCTGCTGCCTCCTCCTGGTGCCCTCTGAACCTGTTCTGTGCCCTGCAGGTGTTTGGCGTCCACCTGAACAAGTGGCAGCTGGACAAGAAGCTGGGCTGTGGGTGCCTCCTCCTGTATGGCGTGTTCCTGTGCTTCTCCATCATGACTGAGTTCAACGTGTTCACCTTCGTGAACCTGCCCATGTGCGGGGACCACTGAGCCGCTGGGTGCCTGCAGAGGCTCAGCTCCTTCTTTACTGTGCAATACGAGACCTGGCCGCACCCCGAGTCACACAGGACCCCGGGGCCACGGCGTTCGTCTCTCCTGTGCTGTCCTCAGGCCTCCACTCCTGTTTTGGTGGCCCAGGCTCTCCCCTGCCCCATCGTCACTTCCCCAATCCTAGGGTCATGCCCACCCACCCTTTCCTGCCTCCTCCGTGTGAAGACATCCAGCATCCACGTGACTTTTCCAGCTCCATTTTGGAACAGTGACTGAGATTCCAGAAAAACTGGCTGCTAACTGGCCCGAGCCAGGCAACACTGATTCCAATTCCTCCTCCTTTTTAAGTTATTTGATGGAAGACTCACCTAATTTGTGACCTGAGACTGTTGAAGAAATAGAGAGGAGGGGGTCCGTTGATTACAGAGAGTGTTTGGGATTTTGTTTGGTTTGGAGATGATGCCTAGGTTACTGGATTTGGGGGGATTGTTTTCTTTTGGGGGCCTTCCCCTTTTACTCCTTTTCTTCCAGAGATCAAGAACTACTCTTGCATCTTCTTCCACTGGGCTCCGGATTAATCAATGACCCAAAGGTTGCACCTGCTGTGTTGTCTGGGCCTGTGTCCCACACGTGTTGGAGTATGCATGGATGCAGAGCTTTTTAGAGGAGCCACTGGGCAAGGCCACCGAGAACAAATGCATGACATTTTATAGCCAAGGACGCCTCGCTAAAGTCTTATGGGCGTCCCCTGGGGTTGGGGGGCACAAGGTTTTGAAGGAAGAAGACAACTTCCCTCATGTCCATCATCACCATCTCTTTCTCACTAGGTTCTTTCTAGTTTTCAAGCAATAGTTCTAGCCTGCCTTGGACAAGGGGGCCCCAGTTAAACTACCCGTCCATGAGGTGCCAGGCAGTCAACAACAGAAGCTTCCCCGACTTGTGAGTCCCTGAGATGCGCTCTTGTTGTTTGGCATTTGGGGTGACAGGGAGTGACCCAGAGGCCACCACTGCTTTTCATGCAGGAGTTACAGACACTGGTTTCTTGGAAAATGGAGAGAAGCGCACTTTGCACAGACGTCGTCAATTAAGTCCCAGTTTGCCACTTGGTATTGAGTACACTGGACCCTGACCGCTGGCTCTTGGGCAAACGTCCTTCCTCACGGGGCGCCTCCGCCAAGCCGGCCCAGCTGCACCCCTCCCTTCCTGGAGGGATGGCCAGGGAAGAAGAAAACAGAGAACTGACACCTTTGAAACCACAGAATGTGTTACATGCAGACTCGCTCAAGGGCGTAAGTTATTGTGAACGTTTTTGCCAATCACTGCTCAACAGCCCTGCTAGATTTTGTATGATGCTGAATTATTACGCAGACTAATTCCACCCAGTCAAGACACACCCATGCTTGTTCACTTGTATTTATTGAAACTGTGGATTCTTGCCCGTGCTGTCCCTTGTATTTACTTTAAGCACTGATCACTTATCATTCATTCGGTATGGTTTTCCCTGTCCCTTGTACACATTCTGGTATGAATTTGTAAAAAATAACCTGCTACAAATTGGTTGAATGTTTCTGTCTATGATGCGAGCCAGCATTAACGAACAGGGCACGTGCCCGACTGAGGAACAGGAGAAGAAATCACCAATTTGGGCTCTCAGAGCTAAGACACACTTATTGATTCTGTTGCACATTTTGCACTGGTTTATGGCGATTGTTTTCTTGGACGGATAGTGTAAAATAAACTTCTCTGTTCTCTATCCTTCCCAGAGCAGAGTGCATTACTTTCTCCCCGGAAGGCTGTGTGTTTTTCGTTGAGGAAAATGGATGCAAGGTAAAATGTTTGCAGTCACTATGTGTCCAGGTATTTGCCACCTGCTGTTTCTGCGTTGCCTCACCTGGAAAGCTGGCGTATGTGTGGCAGATTACGAGAAGGAAGTGGCCAGCTGTGAGTTCCCTCTAAATCTTGAAGAGACCTTAGGCCTATCATCCTGTCATAGAATTCTAGAACTCTACCTGTCCTAGAACACATTAGTTAGGAATTCATTCTTTCCGTTGAACATGAGAGAAGGAGCATCATAGGACTGACGATGACATTCTGGAGTGGCCAAGTTCTCCATTCTGTCTGATTTTAGTAGTTCTTAATTGTGAAAATTAAGATTTCTCCAAAGCTGATTCCTTAAAAGTGACAATAATATAGTTGTAATAAGCCGTGTTCTGATGCTAGGTGATGCTCAAGAAATAACTACCCAGATCTAAATTAGTAAACACAGACAGCTAAGCTTCCACCAGAAATGCAGCAAATTCATTTATAAGAGGCAGAAGAAAAATAACCACTAATCCACAGCACTAACTTTTTTTAACTGTTGAAAACTATATATTCCTGGGGTGGGAGGAATACTAGGTACTTAGCATGTTTTCGGTGTTTCAATCTTCAAATGTTTTATTACTACATTTGTGTATTTTACAAATATACCTTGGACACAGGGCAGGGTATTTTCATTATGCTGATCAGTGCCCACAAAGCATTAGATACTTTCATGTTAAGTATCTTGTTAGACTAGTCTTGATTAGTTTTACTTTTAACATTAAGCAAAGACATTTAGTCAGAAGCTTGATTTATAAAAAAAAAAAAAAAAAAATACATTTTCTGTGAAATCTTTAGAAACTGTAATTCATGGCTGAATTTCTCAAAGTGAGAATTCTGGGACTACATAGAGTTTTCACGTTTCCATGCATAATGATTGCCAGCCCAGAAACTGTGGGGGTTTCCCTTCTGAAATGAGAATTTAGACTATTTCTGCCTAAATCTGAGGCATGCACAGCTGTCTCGGGTCGTGAGTTGAGAATGGGGTTTGAAATGAGCCGGCTGTTCAGTGATGCCGGATTGCTCTTTTCACAGTTTCTGCTGAGCTGGGACTTAAGATGGGGCTGGGATAGGTCAATATCCCCAAACCTGACAATGTCTACTAGAGAAACCCTCATGGCAATTTTCTGAGCAGGCTGAACTCCCCAGGCTGCAGCCGTGCACAAGTGGGACGTCTCCCTGGCCTTGGCCAAGGGAAGATGGGCACTGGGGCTCACACTTCCTCCTGAGTGCATCCTAGTGGCCCCACCAGCTGGCACCTGGAGAAGACCCTCTGTTCCTGGAGATTCTTTTCCCACTTTGCTGAGAGTCACTACCAGGAGGAGTCATTGAGGCCCTCAAGTGGCCACAGATACACAGAGAGGTCACTACGAGGGGATATTTCCAGGCACAATGGAAAGATAGCATCTGCCCCTCTACAGAAAACTGTTGGCCCTACCTTTTTAGTAATAGTTCACTTTTGTAGGCACATGTTTTGTATTCACCTCCAAAAGATATCTGGCATGCAGGGTGAGTGGATATAAGCCATTTATATTTTCCTAGGTCTTTTGCTGCAGACCCTTATAGTTTACAGTCATAGATTTGCATACTAGGGATCCGAGACGCCGTATAACTCAAGCAGCAAATTTGAACTCATTTTAACCATTCCAGCTTCAAAGAAATGAATGTTCAGAAAAAGATAAGGAGTGATAACATTGTAAAATCCAGACCGTTTTAAGCTGTGGTGTATAAAAATAAGAATATCCAACTTAGAATAAATGTAACAAAAGAGTGTCCTAGAATTTTACCTAATTGTTCTTAAAAATATTCAGATTGTTGGGAAAAATTAGAAGTGAGAAATTGATAATGACGATGGTGCGTTTTCCAAGATTTATTTATTTTCACTTTTTAAATACAGAATAATTATCCCATTAACAGAATAATTATCCAGTTATTCTGACCCATTTCCATCAACTGTTTTGAAATAGGTATTTTCATATTGGATTTTGTAGTCTCATACTAATTAATGAGTCTCATTTATTTTGTTATTTTGTGCAATGACTCTCCATACACACACACGTGTGTGCGCACACATACACACACACACCATCTATCTGATACCAAAACTCTGTATGAAGACAAGCCAGTGGATCATTGCAATTTTTTCAAAAAAGTTCTTCCATCTGTCTATTATTATACAAGAATAATAGAGGCAGATTCAGCAAACTTTTCTCTGATAAAGAAAAAGCTCTATGTTCATTGTCTCCTCATCCAGAGATGTGGGCCCTGCTGAGATGCTGAAAAGTGAGGAGCTGGGCTGTGGAGAGCAGAGAAGATTAGCAATGTACATGAGATAGATAATGCCAGGCCCCAGAATTGATTTCACATTGAACTTTATGCTTACAACACAGGGCAGAGTAATAAAACTCCACCAAAGTCTTTCAGATGGCTTACTGTTACACTCAGGCCATTTATTTCTTTAAAAACGTGTACCCAGTAGTCCCATGAATTTAAGAAATTCTTACTAAACCTTAATGTAGCAAACATTCTTGCTCATTTTGGCCTTGGTCTTTGTTTTTGCAATAAGAGGGAGGAAAGGGAAGATTTAAAACTACAATTTTGGCTTTCACAGATGCCACTTAAGGATTTTTCTACTTGAATGAATTTACATAAACATATGCATGTATACATAAATTATGTTTCTTCTTTATATAACTTCCAACTTACCC
The DNA here is from genome assembly GCF_002776525.5 of Piliocolobus tephrosceles. Lineage (NCBI taxonomy): Eukaryota > Metazoa > Chordata > Mammalia > Primates > Cercopithecidae > Piliocolobus > Piliocolobus tephrosceles. The sequence goes on along the minus strand of NC_045453.1, from coordinate 42,396,099 downwards.
TATTTATCAAAAGCTGAATTTGGTGATGTCACATCTTTTGGTTTGTTGGGACAATCAATCCAGTAACTGATTCAAGAAAACTACACACAAAACTTGGAATGAAATGTGATGAGTAATTTCAGAATCCTTGCAATTGCTTTTTGCGGTGCTTCTGAGCCATGTTTATAAATCATTGCTTAAAAGAGAGATGCTTGTGTGTGAAGGTGCTTCCAGTACAAAACTAATGCTTTTTAATTCTTGCAGAATAAAGTATACTCCACTCAGTTTTACATCTTTATTTTTTATATGCCAAGTTAGACATTTCATCCCTGTCCCATGATTAATGAAGGATGATTAATTTTTGAAATACTACATACTAAATCTGTACTGTGTTTGGTCATCATTGCTGTAACCACCAAAAGACTAGTGCTTTTTTCTTAGGAGAATGGATTTTGTCTGCTGGTTACAGATTTCTGATATACCAGTTCTAGCTTTTCTAAAAATGTTTTGTCATAGCAGGTGGAACTGTTTCTTACAGTTGCTTAAATATTCAATCCAACGTCACATGTGAAAAACATGTTTACCTGCATTTATTCATCATATTATCTCAATCAATGTTTCCCAAACAGATGCATACGTCAGAATTATCTGGAGACTTCTGGTCCTCATCCCAGAGTTTCCAACTCAGTAGACTCAAGGATAAGTCCAAGAATTTTCATTTCTCACCAATGCCCACACATTACCACTACTGGGTCTAGAACTGACTTTGAGAACCACTGGTCCAAATCATTTGCCCATAAACCCACATTTTTCTTACACCAGCCCCTACAGTATCATAGGTTTACAACTTATGAAAAGCATACACACATGCACACAGATACTATTTCTTTCATTTTTTAGAATTATTTTTTCCCTCTACTTCCACTGAGAGCTACGAATAGCTGAAAGTGGGAAAATCGTATGTTTAATTCTTCATAATCTCCATTTTCTACCATTCTGCAGTCTGTCTGTTCCCATCCCCAAAGAACTTTTAAATTAAAACCAAATCAGATGAAAGTAAATGGTTTAAGATAAAGACACAGGAAAGCCAAGATTCTGTGTGGGATATTCACTCTGCAGAGATGGAAGCAGGTGACTACCAATTTCATTTATGGTAAAAAAGATTTCATTATAAACTATGAGAAAAAGTAATGCTGCATATAGGAGAAATTTTCTGCACATGAACTCATATTTGCATATTACAACTATGTGTAGCTAACCTTCTCATCTAAATGTGTTATTTTGATGCACATCAATCCAGGAACTATGTCATGGTTTAGAAAACAAATAATAGTCCTGCACAAGAGTGAGCCACCAAGTGCTTCAGATCATCACACGAAATGAGAGCAGCACACACCATGCCACGTGTCTCTTGCCCAGGACTCAGAAACCTCCATGGACAGGCTGTGACCAAGGGTCAGCTCCCAAGTGGAAAATGATTGAGACTCCCAGTTGAGAGACAGAGACAGGCAGGCTTGTGTCTACGGCCAGACCTTAACTTGGGCGTGGGCTCTTGCATTATCCACAAGAACTCAGAGGAGGCACTGGGCTCAAAATGACCTGGTAAAAGCCACAGTTTTATAGAGTTCACTAAAAGTTTTGCTCTGAGTCAGGAAGTGGTATAAATATTGGCAAGCGGAACCCAGGGTGGGCCAGGCAATGAGGAAGGGTAAAGTGTTCCTCTCTAGAAATAGAGCATTTCACGCTTGGCCTGAGCCAGCAAAGGGGTAATCAGCCCAAAGGCAAAGAGGTGTGGGACCTCACCCTCAAATCTCTGGATGCTCCGAAAAACCACAGTGTGGCTCTCTTCTTAGTGGTGGTATCGCCAATCAAGAAACGTGGGCCAGCAGTAGGAGATCATGTCTATAGTCCCAGCACTTTGGGAAGCCAAGGTGGGAGGACTGCTTGAGCCCAGGAATTTAAGACCAGCGTGGGCAACATAGCAAGATCCCATCTCTACAAAATTTTAAAAATTAGCAAGGTGTGGTGGAATGCACCTGTAGTCTCAGCTACTCTGGAGGCTGAGGCAGGGGGATCACTTGAGCCAAGGAGCTCAAAGCTACAGTAAGCTGTGATGGCACCACTGCACTCCAGCCTGAGCAACAGAGCAAGATCCTGTCTCCAAAACAAAACAAACAAAAAAGCCCACTCTTCTGTGGTAGCATTGTTACTGTGAGACCCCTTTGCCACTGTACAATGGAATGCAAGATATTTCTTCCTATTTCTAAACCCCCCTGTGGGCCAGGTGCAGTGGCTCAAGCCTATAATTCCAGTGCTTTGGGGGGCCTAGGCAGCCTGATCACTTGAGCTCAGGAATTTGAGATCAGCCTGGGCAACATGGCGAGAGCCCCGTCTCTTCAAAAAAAAAAAAAAAACAATACTAAAATTAGCCAGGCATGGTGGCTTGCACCTGCAGTCCCAGCTACTTGGGAGGCTGAGGTGGGAGGATCAGTTGAGCCCAGGAGGCAGAAATTGCAGTGAGCCGAGATCACACTACTGTACTCCAGTGTGGGTGACAAAAGGAGACCTTGTCTCAATAAATAAATAAATAAATAAATAAATAAATAAATAAATAAATAAAACCCTCTGTGATGGAGGCAGCCTGCTTACACTTCTAGACAGAATCCAATCTGTCACCTAAATGTTAACTGTTGGCACTTCTTAGGAGGAAACCAATAAGTTTGAGAAAACAGAAGAGATCCATGCCAAGAAATTCACTCATCTGTTAAAAATGAGGCAAGTCTGTCATACATAAGGCAGATCAATTATTCGAAGGTGTTGGTACGTACTGTGCCTTGGATGGGCATTAACAGAGTTACTTGTGTTGCTCTCAAAGGGAATCTAATACAATTCCAAATTTTCAACTTTATTATTTGTTTCATTAGGAATTACGTCCCTGATATGTTTTGACTGTGTCCCCACCCAAATCTCGTCTTGAACAATGGGTGTGGGAGGGACCCGGTGGGAGATAATTGAATCATGGGAGTAGTTTCCCCCATACTGTTGTCATGGAATTATTAAGTCTCACGAGATCTGGTGGTTTTATAAGGGGAAACCCCTTTCACTTGACTCTCTGATTCCTTCTTTGCCTGCTGCCATGTGAGACGTGGCTTTCACCTTCTGCCATGATTGTGAGGCCTCCCCAGCCACGTGGAACTGTGAGTCCATTATACCTCTTTTCCTTTATAAATTACCTAGTCTTGGGTATGTCTTTATCAGCAGTGTAAAAATGGACTAATATAGTCCTTTTAATATTTTAACATGGGTTGACTGGCTACACAGAAAGTTTCACAATTCTTTATTTATTTATTTATTTATTTATTTATTTATTTATTTATTTATTCATTTTTGAGATGGAGTTGGAGTGCCCAGGTTGGAGTGCAATGGTGCAATCTCAGCTCACTGCAACCTCTGCCTCCTGGATTCAAGCAATTCTCCTGCCTTAGCCTCCTGAGTAGCTGGGACTACAGGCATGTGCCACCACACCCAGCTAATTTTGTATTTCTAGTAGCGACAGGGTTTCTCCATGTTGGTCAGGCTGGTCTTGAACTCCCAATCTCAGGTCATCCACCTGCCACGGCTTCCCAAAGTGCTGGGATTACAGGCATGAGCCACTGTGTCTGGCTGAAAGTTTCACAATTTATATGTATGAATTCTGGGACCAGGCAGCCTTTGAAGGTAAGTGGCAAGCTCTTCCCTGGCCCTCATCGGGGAACCACGCTGGCTTTACTGTATCTTCTGAGAGCTCCCTCTGTGACTCAGTGGTGTGGGAAGCCAGGAGGTCCTAAATCCTGCTTGCTTGCTCATTTCTCGCTCGCTTTACCTCCGTCACCATCCTTAGAGTCCCCACGTGGCCCCTTTTCACAGGTCTCAGGCAGTCTGATGTGACTTCTCTCACTTTTGCTGGCCTGGCAGTGGCCAGATGTAGGATCCTCAAGGGTTCTCATCATCAGCTGAACTGTGAAGCTTACTCCCACCATCAAGAGACCCCAAAATGGGGAGAGCTGGGGTCATGGCTTACCCAGGTTCTGTGATGCATGAAAGGAAAACAGGAAATATTTCTAACCCAACTTTTGAACTCTAGATAAATACGCAGTGGCCAAGATATGATCCTGCTTCTCGTGAAAGCCATAGTCAGGGGGCCAGCAGGCTCTGGGTTCAAGGGCAGGAACCCTGGCCCGTCCTGGAAGAATGCATCGGGGCACATGGTCACCAAGGTCCCTGCCAGCTTGAACAGTGTATTAACTTAGAAGAGAGAAGATGATTTCCCTCCAGAAATCAAAAATAGTAATTATATGTGGTATGTAAATACAGCAAGATTGGCATGAGTTTTGATATAAAATACTTCACAAGCTCTTCTGGTCATTTGTTCTGTGACTGAAATTCCATCTTTATTGTAGTTGGGGTTTTGTAATGTCCATAATTTTGGACATCATCTATAAGAAATACAACCTGTTTGTAAAGTCCCATCCCTTTGTCCTTCTCGGGAAGCATTGTTGGGGTTCTGGAGACCAGACATGCATTTATTTTAAAGGAGATGTAGAGTGTGTGCTTGTTGCCTGGCAATGGCTACATGTATCCTTCCCATCATCATACACAGTTTGAGTTCTGGGCCTCTGGAAAAAAAAAATCTCCAAGAACTGCTCATCTTGGGGACAGGAAGCTTCCCAAGAGGCAGGGATAGCTGGAGCTGGGCTGGCACGGGGCATCAGAATGTTCCAGCAGAGCTGGTGGTGTGGACAGGAAGCCAGGCATCCTTAATGAGCGCCGCAAGCCATGTTGACACACGTGCAAGGTCAAGAACCTCTCAGTTCACTCCCTTTGTGCATGTAAGTCACTTTAGGGACAGACAAAAAGTATTTCAAATATGTATAATGCATAAAGCAGAGAAAATGCTGCTGTCCCTGTTGGTTACAGGTCACCTGTTTTCCTACAGTGCTCTGTGTGTCTTAGGCTCACCAGAAGCTAAGTTACTTTTTTCTTTGCTTACACTTAAAATTTACTATTTCATGTAGTACAATGACAAAATGAGGGACAATAGCAAGGCAAAATATGCTTAATGTTATAAATATTTGTTAATAACAGTTGCAGGGCTTGAGATTTGGAAAATAGCTATCTGTCCACCATGCTTTCTATTTAGACAATGTCAGCCATAGGGGAGAAAAAAAAGACAGTGTTTTCTTGAACGCTTACTAAATTGGGAGGAATTTTCCCCCAATGAAAATTAGAGTCACGAATGGTAAAATCTGCACAATACATTAGTAAAGTATCGTGCTAGCAGCTTCTCAGGAGACCTCAGTGCATTTTTTCAACGTAAACTATGAACCATGCCTGAATGGCCTGGCCTGACGAGGGACAAACAGCAGTGATGCCTGCAATTGGAAAACCTATCCACACCTATCAGGCATGGAAGTCACCCTTGACCAGGGGTCCTTTGACATGTCTTAGGTTTTGTCTTTCCTTTATTTCTATTTTTATTTTTTTTTTATTTTTATGGGCACATAGTAGAAATACAAATGTATAAGGTACCTGAGATATTTGATACAGGCCTACAAAGTGTGATAATCTCATGAGGGTAAATGAGGTATCTGTCACCTCATGCATTTACACTTTGTGTTACAAATAATTCATTTATACTCTTAGTTATTTAAAATGTACAATTAAATTATTATTGACTATAGTCCCCCTGTTATGCTAGCAAATACTAGGTCTTTTTCATTCTTTCAATTTTTTTGTACCTAATAACCATGCCCACTTCCCTACCCAACCTCCACACTACCCTTCCCAGCCTCTGGTAACAAACAGTCCTTCTACTCTCCATCTCCATGAGTTCAATTGTTTTAATTTTTATCTCCCACAATTAAGTGAGAACATGTAAAGCCTGGTATATTTCACTTAACATAATGACCTCCAGCTTCATCCATGTTGTTGCAAATGACAAGATCTCATTCTTTTTTTGTGGCTGAACAGTACTCCATGATGTATATATACCACATTTTCTTTTCTTTTCTTTTTTTTTTTTTTTGAGATAGAGTCCCACTCTGTTGCCCAGGCTGGAGTGCAGTGGTGTGATCTCGGCTCACTGCAACCTCCGCCTTCCAGGTTCAAGCAATTCTCTGCCTCAGCCTCCCAAATAGCTGGGATTACAGACACCCACCACCACTCCTGGCTAATTTTTGTATTTTTAGTAGAGGCGGGGTTTCACCATCTTGGCCAGGCTAGTCTTGAATTCCTGACCTCGTGATCCACCGCCTTGGCCTCCCAAAGTGCTGGGATTACAGGCGTGAGGCACGGTGCCCGGTCTATGTACCACATTTTCCTTTTCCAGTCATCTGTTGTTGGACACTTCGGTTGCTTCCAAATCCTGCCTATTGTGAACAGAGCTGCAACAAACATGGGAGTGTAGATATCTCAATATCCTGATTTCCTTTTTTTTTTTTTTTTTTTTGGTATTGACCTAGCAGTGGGATAGCTGGTAGCTTTATTTTTTGTTTTTTGAGGAACCTCCAAACTGTTCTCCATAGCAGTTGTATTAATACTCATTTCCATTCCCATCAACAGTGTATGAAGGTTCTCTTTTCTCTACATCCTCACCAGCATTTGTTACAGCCTGTCTTTTGGATAAAAACCATTTTAAATGGAGTTGAGATGATATCTCATTGTAGTTTTGATTTGCATTGCCTGATGGTCAGTGATGTTGAGCAGGTTTTCATATGCCTGTTTATAGGCCTGATTTTTAAATTGATAAGTGTGGGTTATACACAGGCACAATGTCAAATAGGCCTGGTCCTCAGTATATTTTTCAACCCAGCGAAAGGAATCTCTGTGGCCAACTGCCAAGAAAAGACCATAAGTGATTACTAACAAAATAGAAGACACTTTGGAAGCACGTCAGGTGTATGTGGACCTGTGACAGCTCAGGTACTCACAGTGATGTGGTCCATCATCTGGACCATGTCATTATTGCAGTACAAATGCCAGTTCAGCTGAAAAGCCTACACTGTCTTTGCTGTAATTGGTGCTGCTTCTAAACAGGTCTTTCTATCCTCCCTGTCCATTTTTCTGAATGCAGTTACATGAGCATAAGGCAGAAACCAGGAAACTTTGCTTTTAAATCTTTATAGATTGTATTCTTTTCCTTTCTTTTTTTTTTTATTTTTATTTTTTATTTTTGTTTCAGATGGAGTCTCTCACTCTGTCACCCAGGCTGGAGTACAGTGGCACGATCTTGGCTTACTGCAACCTCCGTCTCCCAGGTTCAAGTGATTTTCCTGCCTCAGCCTCCTGAATAGCTGGGATTACAGGCACGCACCACCAGGCCCAGCTAATTTTTGTATTTTTAGTAGAGATGGGGTTTCACTACATTGGCCAAGCTGGTCTCTAACTCCTGACCTCATGATCCACTTACCTTGGCCTCCCAAAGTGCTGGGATTACAGGCGTGAGCCACCAGGCCCAGCCAAAATGTATTTTCTTAATATATGCATCTGGCACAGAGAGTTCAAATTCTCAGGAGCAACCCTTAATGTGTCCCTTATATCCACAGATACTCATCACATGGAGAGTCAAATCCAACCAAAGATGAAATTCCTCACCTGTAACTATTTGCACGATTTTCGTGGGCCTGCCTGGCCCTATTCTTTTCCCAGTGACTGGAGCATTAATGGGAATACTGATGGGTGTAAGAAATGTGTTAACATAAAAATGTTTTATTTTCCCTTCTTGAGTTTCATAAATGAGGCAGGTTTCAATACGGGGACGCTTGAAAGCAAAGAAAGATCGAAATGAATCTCAGTGTTCCTTCAACGCCTGCCAAACATCTCTTCTCGTGTGAGAATGTCACAGTGAAGCTGTCTCAGTTTCTTAGTCTCTATTAGAAATTTAAAACTTTTATTATTTTTAAAAGCTTCAGTCCAGTTTCTCAGAGACTTCACCTGAAAATGGAGGCACTGAAAGAGCCGTGAGGTGCTAAAAACAAGCGGAGTATTTTGAGAAGCTCAGAAAATGTTTCCTAGCCCTCCTCACACCGTGTGTCAGTTCTGGGCATGGCACTAAATTCAGGTGGAAAGCACTGGTTCCTCACTTTGGGTCCACATCAGAACCACCTACGATGCGTTTAAGAATACCAAGGCCCAGCCACCAACACCCAGCCCATCCCGATTTGGGTTCTTTGGTGTCTGACACACCACAGGACCTCAGCTTTTGTTTGGGACTCCCAGGTATTTCTGACATGTATCCACGGTTCAGAACCACTGGCTTAAGGAAGCATAATCACACCATTTGGGATCTTTCATTGTGTAGATTCCAAAAGGAACGCCCTGTGTCCTGCAGGTCTTTGCTACTCAGTGTGAGTGGGTCTTAACCCAGCAGCTTTGATAAGAGAGAGAGACAGAGAGGGAGAAATGACTTTTGGAGTTCCAGGAGAACAGCACTATCCGGCAGGACTTCCCGTGATGATGGAAATATTCTTTACTTCTGCTGCTTGGTACAGTAGCCACTAGAGGCCTGTTGCCGTTGAGCACTTGCAATGTGGCTCATGCAACTGAGGAACAAAATGTTTAACCTTGTTTATCTTTAATTTAAATCTGCATTTAAAGAACCACATGCGATTAGGGGCTCCGATATTTGCAGAGCAGACAGTGTGTACTGAGGGGTCGACTTGGCCAACAGAGGCCCTAGACTTTCTTCCGTGGTGTAGAGAGAACATTGCTTCTGCCTTTGGCAAAGGTCGTGAGGCCATCTGCCCTGAAACAGACGGGATGCTTCAGAGCAACGGTTCTCAGAGGATAGTCCCAGAGCCAGCAGCGTGAGCAACAACATCACCGGGGAACTTGTTAGAAATGCGGACTCTCAGGCCTGAATTAGAGCCTGCATCTTAACAAGATCCCCAGGTGATTTCTGAGAATAGTCAAGTCTGAGATGAGCTGCCAATAGCTGTCTGCTCTGCTCTTCAGAAGACAAGAAGCCGGTTGCACAGAAGCCTTGTCCAGGAGGTCACTCTATATTAAGTCACGGGTATCCATGTGTATTACAAGACTTGCCAAATGTGGACAGACAAGAGTTATGGAGAGCAACACATTTGAAATTGGGGATAGACTGGTACAGTTTAAAGGGCAAAAGGGTTATCTTTTAGTTCCAATAAGCCTTTGTTTTGATGGGGCAGAGGAGAAACTAGAGAGCTCAGTTGAAAGATAAAGATCTAACTCAAGGTGTTTCCTACTTGATTTTCAAATTCATTCCAGTTATTTCTTTAGAAGGGGACTCACATCAGATATCTTGCTAGCATAGAAAGTTCCTGAGCTGTACTGACAAAACAGGCCTGTAGCCCTGTGACACCGTGTTTCACTAGCAAGCTAGATTTCTCTTTTGGGGCTAAGGAAGCGGGGACAAAAAACAAAAAAGCCTCAACCCAGAAATTCAACACATTTAGAAAAGGGGACAGAAAATAGGACAAAGAAAAAAGTGATTTATATAACAGCAATTTTTTGTAATAAGTGTGGGGACAGGTCCCATCGGGACGACATTAGGCTGTTAATTTTGAAAAGATCATTGGAACCCAGCTGGATAGCAGCAAGGTTTGACGCCAGGAGCAAACACAGCCAGGAAGTGGAGGAGCAGATGACTCAGCCCACAGGGCACCAGAGGCGGGATAATTTCTTTGCCCAGGGGAGTAGCAATAGTCATCTGTTGTGTAGGCATTACCAAGTTCAATTGTGTGAGCAAGAATGGAAATCTGTTCTTCTGCAGCTTGTGAAAGAAATTAGTCACAGCTCTCTGCATGACAAATTTTGGATATTTAGCTCAGACAGTCCCTGAATTTTCCTTCAAGTTAAATTTTCCTTTCCTTGGGACTTCCTGTTACCTTTACTACACCCCAACCCTCTCTTGCCCATTTTGCACCCCAATCCAAATATAAAACCAAACAACTGGGAATTGGTTCTAAATGCCTCTTTCACATCTGCTCAGGCCATCATTACAGAATTTCATTTGCAAAAAAAAATTCAAGATGAAAACAAATAAGGCATTTTATTCTGGCATTTCGTTTTATTCTACATACAGATAACGACAGGGTAGTGAGGAATTTTGGTCTGTGGCCTCTTCCCAGGACTAACAAGGGCCTGACACAAGAAGATGCACCCTTGGTGCTTTTATTAATAACTTTTTTTTTTTTTTTTTTTTTGTCGGAGGGTCTCTCTGTCGCCAGGCTGAAGTGCAGCGGCTCGATCTCGGCTCACCGCAACCTCTGCCTCCTGGGTTCAAGTGATTCTTCTACCTCAGCCTCCTGAGTAGCTGGGATTACAGGTGCCCGCCACCATGCCCGGCCAATTTTTGTATTTTTAGTAGACAGGGTTTCACCATGTTGGCCAGGATGGTCTCGAACTCCTGACCTCAAGTGATCTGCCCACCTCATCCTCCCAAAGTGCTGGGATTATAAGCGTGAGACACCACACTTGGCCTTAATAACCTTTTATTAAATTAATTTATTAAGCTGATGGGGCAGAGGAGAAACTAACTCTCTAGGTGGCTCACCTTTGTAATCCCAGTGCTCTGGGAGGCCAAAGTCAGAGGATTATTTGAGATCAGGCATTGGAGACCAGCCTGGGCAACATAGCAAGACCCCACTCTACAGAAAATTTAAAAACTAGCCAGCCATGGTGGCATGCACCTGTAGTGTAGTTCTGGCTACTTGGGAGACTCAGGCAGAAGGATCACTTCAGCTCAGGAGTGTGAGACCCTATCTCTAAAAAAAGAAATGAACAAGAAATGCAAAATAGAATAACCTCTTGTAGTCCACCAGCAAAACAAGGATAGAGATTAAAAGTCCAAAATTGTGTGAAAGCACAAAACTCAAAAATCTTTCCAAGACTACTCTCACGGAAAAATAAAATAAGTAAAGGTTTGAGATTTCTTAGTTTATTAACACAGTAATCAGTAAGGTGGTAAATGTAGCTCAAAAAGCGTGTTGAGGACGTCAGGATGTATAGGTATATACAAAGACTGTGAAGAGTGCTAGATTTCAGACTAATTCATGATCTCCAATGCAACCACACTCATAACCCCTCACAATCTTCGTTACCTGATAGAAATGATTTGCCTTTCCCAGACAAGTTACACATGTTGCAGTGTAACTTTACATAAAGTGTGAGTCCTCGATGGACAGTAAAGAGTGAGTCAGAGGTGCACTCTCCTAGTTCTCACAACAACCCTTGGGTGTGTCTGTTGAGCAATGTTTCAGTATGCCACTGAAAGGAGAAACTAACCTTAACCCTAACCTTAACCCACTCTTGTCCTTATTTCCAAGTGCTGGGTAATTATGTGAAACTACTACTGGTTTCAACTGAGATCATTCCTCATACATGCATGTTCATAAGTGCTTCAGCTAAGCGGGCCTGAAATGCCTCTAGTGTCCTGGAAATTTCATTACAAGCCTTTGTCCTTCCTGAAATGTCCCCTTTTGAAATCCTATACTTCAAAGTATCAGCCTTATACTATATACTTATGTATAGGTAAGATATTAATTCAAAGAAACTTAATGCAAGCAGCTAAATTCCTTTCATCTAAACATGCCTGTCTTCTTTCTCCTTGGTGCTACATTTCACTCAAAGCTGCAGGAAAGCATAGCAGGAAAAATGAGCTGAGTGTGTTCTGGAAATAGGTCAGGCTGAAGCAGGCATGTTTTCCTGTGCTGAATTAAAAGTTTTCTGTTTCATTTATCAGTAGAATTAAAAGTTCTCTGATGTTTCTCTAAGTGTCATACATATACAAAACAATGTAAAATAGAAAAAAAACAAAATTCACATGCTATATTGTCCATCTCTGTTCTTTGGAACTCTACAGTTTAAAAAAAAAGAAATTAAAAATTTTGAAAGTAAAAGTTATCTTCAAATATTATCTTTCTTCTTAATGAGATTTTTTATCTTTAAAGCAGATGCAACAAGGACAAACTTTAGTTATTATTTTTAAAGCATTGTAAACTGATTTGTTTCATGCTTATATGAAACTGATTTCTCTATATTTTTTTGCCATTTATTATAGAGGAGTATTTGCCTTTATAACTCTTTTTCTTCTTGTATGCACTAATTAGTAGTTTAAGAGAGGTGAAAGCACTTATTTTTCCATTTTTCAGTAATCTGAGTATTTATAAACCGGTGTTTGTGTATGTGAAAAAGTGGCTATTTGGGAGCCTAAGAAAATTTCACAACACTGTTGTTGAAAGAATAGGATGTACCATATTTTAGTGTTTAATTATCTTTTAATTTACTTTGATAATTATTCTGGGTTGAATTGTCCCCCCTCCAAAAAAAAATACATGTTAAAGTCCTATCCCTCAGAACCTGTGAATGTGACCTTCTTTGGAGATAAGGACTTTGCAAATATGATCAAGTTAAGATGAGGTCTTAGTGCTAATCCGATGACTGATGCCCCTTCGAGAAGAGGGAAACGTGGGCTGGGCATGGTGGCTCACGCCTGTAATCCCCAGCACTTTGGGAGGCTGGAGCGGGTGGATCAGCTGAGGTCAGAAGTTCAAGACCAGCCTGGCCAACATGGTGAAACCCCATCTCTACTAAAAATACAAAAATTAGCTGGGCCTGGTGGCATGTGCCTGTAATCCCAGCTACTCGAGAGGCTGAGGCAGGGAAGCGCTTGAACCTGGGAGGCAGAGGTTGCAGTGAGCTAAGATCGTGTCATTATACTCCAGCCTGGGCAACAAGAGAGAAACTCGGTCTCAAAATAAATAAATAAATAAATAAATAAAAAGAAGTAAATAATAAAAAGAAGAGGGAAATGTGGCCACAGACACAGAGAGAGAACGCCAGGCGACCTCGGAGGCCAAGAGTGGAGTAATGCTGCCACAAGCCAAGGAATGCCAAGGACTGCCAGCCATCGCCAGAAGCTAGGAGAGGATGGAACAGGTTCTCCCCATGAGCCCCAAAAATAAAACAACCCGGACTGATTATGGACTTCCGGCCTCCAGAGCTGTAAGCGAAAATGACTCTGTTGTTTTAAGCCATCAAGTTTGTGGTAATTCGTGACAGCAGCCCTGGGAAACTAGCAGATCCTACCCTGAAACCATCCCAAGTTGATGGATGCACCAGGTCTTTATAATTTGAGCTTGACTACTTACAGGAAAGAGTTATGACTATCGATAAAGGTGAGAATATTTTACAATCCTGTTTAAGCCCTCTGTATCTATTTCCAGGGTGGGGCCATGGTATAAACAGGACAAACAGAACTCTCTGCTTTTGCTACCACTGAAGTAGCATTTCTGTGGGAGATCCATACTAGATAGCACCTGGAGATACCAGGACCACAAAACCACTGCCTGGCGTTACACACACATATGCCCTCCAACCGCTAGGATGGGATCAGATCCCTCTGTGATTCTGCCAAAGGCTGAGGCTGGCCATGGGTTTGTGGGATGGGGCTGAGACGAGGCGGCAGGATCACTGTCTAGTGGGGATGGGATGCATAAGAGAGATGAAAGCTTCTGCAGCTTCTGCTGCCATGCACTCTTATGTAGGAGAGCTAAGGGCACTGGCCAGCAGGCAGACAGACAGGGAAGTGGGCTCTCTCTAGGAAACATCAGCTCCAAGGGGTACTGAGCTCCTTTGGAAGGAACCGGAGCCAGGGTGAGACAGGGACAGACACCCAGATGGATGGGACGATCACGGTTCCAGCCTTTGGACATCTGGAAGGCAAGTAAGGATGCAAAGCATGTGGGAACTGGGGCAGACAGTGGCCCATTTCCCACTCTGCTGTGTAGGCATCAAATGTTCCCCCAAGGGGGTTTCTCGCTTGAGAGAGCCATTGTTCTCAGCATTCATTTGCCCAATGAGCCGTGGTTTTGGAGACCAGGGTATGATTCTCCAAAACACAAGCGTGTTGGACCCACCCACATAGGAGATCCACGGAGAAGACTACGTATCAGTCAATTCCATTTCTCCCATGGTGGCCCCAGTCCACATCCTGGGTGGCATCCTACTGGTGGTTATCATTATTTATTCACTCTGCAGAGATGCCCTTTTTTCCTCTGGCCTTTCCTCATTGGTTCATGTAGGTTTCTTCAGCCACCCAGAGGGAGTGGCAATCCTATGGCGCTGTCTTAGGCCTGTGTGCCTCAATACCCCTCATCCATAGTTCTTCTGACCCCACACCATGCTAAATGAAAGAGAGTGCCACAGTCTTCCCACATCACTGGGCACCAGCCTGGAAAGGAGACGCAGATGTCCTGCTAGTCTCAGTTCCTCGTTCTCTGTAGGGAATCTATAATTCCTTCTGATCACAATCAGGACTTACCAGGGTAAAGGGCACCCGAGGCTTTTCTCCAGAGGGCTTAAACTTACACAGTGTCTGGTCAAAACCATCCCATGTTAATTTTTTATTATTTCACACTTGAATAAGTAACATAATGTTTAAGTTTAGGATGCAACTCAAGTGCCGACTACAAATTGCACTGAAAGGGAAGAACTCAAATGCATGCCTGGACCAGCTTCAGGTGCCTTCCAGAAGTACTGGACATGTAGAGTTTGGGCAGTAAGCTGCCCATATAATTTCCATTCTGCATAAATATAAGCACAGGACTAGTGGAAATTGCCCAGAAGATATTGGAATATTCTTTTCTATTCAGTTAAAAAGTGATGTCATAGTTTGCTTAAGGGCAGAGCACATGGAAGTCCCCTTGATGTCACTTCTTCAGGTCACCACTGACAGAGCCAGAGTTTCCCCAGGAGGTCATTGAAGGATCTCTGAGTCCTTCAGTCTTCTGGGATCATCCTTTCCTTTCATATCCAAATAAAATGTCTGAAGAAGTAGAGTTCAAAATGGTAGACTGATCACCTGCATTTACCTCCCTCCCCTCCCCAAATCCCTTAGAATGAAAGTAAAGAGCTGCAAGAGGAATTAAAAACCCATAACAATAATGGGATCTGTATGCGGCTCCTCAAGAACTGTGAAACTACGGTAAATTAAATGACAACACAAGCAGATATGAGGATAATGATGGATAAAACAAAGCAATGAATGAAAGATCAAGTCCAGACAGATTCTTGTGAATTTTACAACTTGGGGGTATTAAAAAAAAAAAAAAAAAGGTCTCCAGAGGAAAAGAAAATCGGATCAGCTCTAAGGAGAAGGAGATTCAGACTAACATTGATTAGATTTCTTTCATCAACACCAGTTAGTAAAGCACAGTGGAGAAACGCCTTCAAATTAAGAGGGAAAAATATTTCGAACTAAAATGACATTGTTAGCCAAAATAACTACTGAACGTGAATAATATATATTCTCAGATATACAGAGCCTCTGAAAGCCTTTTCTGCAATAAAATGAGAGAGAAAACAAAACAAAAGAGGAAGACTTGAGATTCTAGAAAACAACAGATTTACCCCCAGAAGTACGAAGGGAAAAAAATGCCTTGGGGTTATAGCTCCCAGCAGGTCTAGACAACAGCCAATTTAGATTGGAGCAGAAATGCAGGAGTCTCTGGAAACATGTCTTGAAACAGAAAGTAAATCCCTTAGTTAGTGTGATTAAATAACTGGATATTTCTGAAGATGTGTAATGATAAATGTCCTCTGTTGACAATATAAATGGAAGGAAGGGAGGGAGGGAGGGAAGGAGGGAGGGAGGGAGGGAAGGAGGGACTTTAGCAGAGGTCCCATTTAAGAAAACGATGGTTAAAACATGAAGCAAGCTGAAATATAGCATGGTTGTGATTTTGAGGAATTGAAGGATGGCAAGAAAAGAGAATTTATTTGACATTGATGCTAGAAACATTTCCCTTTAAATGTTACAGAAATAGTAATGTATAATTCACAGAGCAAAAAAATGAATTTTAGCCCACTACAAGGCTTTATAGTGAACACCAGTTACAACGATGTTAATATGATGGCTTATTGAACACCATCTGTAAACAAAGTCTAGAAAACAGAATCAACCTGTAAAGAAGGTCTAGAAAACAGAATCAACCTGTAAAGAAGGTCTAGAAAACAGAATTGGGATTATAGGGCAGATTGTGCCTGTTATAGTAAATCTGAAGCTGACAGAGAGTATAGGAAGAAAGAGTTCTACCAATTAAGGTAGTCAGAAAACATTTGTTCTCCATAAATTTTCTCCTCTCTTGTATCCTTTAAGTTATACTGTTTGTTCAACAGTCATGCACAATCCCACCTTCACACATTTGACCTTGAACTTCAGCCTCTTCCCCTAGCCTAGCTAAGCCTACCCTCAGGCTCCAGCCAAGGGCCAGCTTCTCCATGCTCTCTCCTTTGACAACCCAGTCTACAGTGATCTCATTGCTGAAACCAAAAGGATGTTTTGGGACTGCTTCACAAACTCAAACTGACATACCAGATGGAGAATCTGAATAATGTGCTCTTAATACTGCTTATGAAAATCAAAACACATGCAAAATTTAGTATCAAAGGGAAATTTCAAATGCTTGTTTGGAAAACTTTCCTGAAAGCAGGGAATCTGATCTACGCTTGAGTTAATATTCTCGATGATTTCAACTTTCAGAGCAAAAGCAACCCGGAGCCTTATTTTCTGACCACCATTTTATTAATGACATTTAAACCTGAACACCTGCCTCTTTCCTTACTGAGCAGAGCAGAAAAATGAGACTCAGTCCCTGTGAGCGTTTTGCTACCTGGATGTCAAGCCAGGGTGTGCTAGCGTCACCTAGAGAGCTTTTAAATGTCCTGACACCCAGGCCACATGCCAGACCAATTACATCAAAATCTCCACGGGTGAGGCCCAGGCACCAGTGTCTTTTAGAGCCTCTGGGGTGATTCCAGTGATCAAGAATTGCTTAAAGGCTACAGCTTTTATTTTTATTATTATTATTTTTTTTTTGACACGGAGTCTTGCTCTGTCACCCAGGCTGGAGTGCAGTGGCGCGATCTTGGCTCACTGCAAGCTCCACCTCCCAGGTTCACACCATTCTCCTGCCTCAGCCTCCCAAGTAGCTGGGACCACAGGCGCCTGCCACCGCACCCGGCTAATTTTTTGTATTTTTAGTAGAGACGGGGTTTCACCGTGTTAGCCAGGATGGTCTCGATCTCCTGACCTTGTGATCCGCCCTCCTCAGCCTCCCAAAGTGCTGGGATTACAGGCGTGAACCACCGCACCAAGCAAGGCTACAGCTTTTAAATAGTGACACTTCCAGAACCTTAGATACATATTAGAACCACCTGGAAGCTACAGAATTTCTTATGCCTGGGTCCCATTTTAGAGGCTCTAATTAGGGTGTGACCTGGGCATCAGGATTTTAAGACTTCCCAGGTGACTGTAATATACAGCCAGCGTTGAACCCACTGCCCCACAACAGAACAGAGCACTAAAGGGGACGGGCTCTGTACCAGGAGTTGAAGGACCCCACACTTAAGGAGATAGTAGAAGAGACATGGAAAGCCATGGAGGCAAACAATGACATTTTTGGGAGCGTGAGTTTTTCACTTAGAGTATTAGAAAGCTAGAGAACCAGGGAGTGAATTAGAGATTAATTCTTGCTAACTGGGTAGACGGGTCCAGGCAGGGCACTGAGAGAAGAGTTTGAAAGGAATCTTCTAATTTCTGCTCCTGGCCTCTTTCACACAGAAATCAGCCAGAGCCACCGAGCTGCAGGTGTCAGAGTGAGGCTCTCAGGGCAGCACACAACCCTCTGTGCTGGAGGACCATTGAAATGAGAGCCAGCACAGCACTAGTAGAACTGGCTTCTTTCCAGTGCTCCTTCTTCTACAAGTTTAAAGGTGAAATCCCAAGCACGGATGTCATCTGGTGGAAAACCGATGAATGGCAGTGACCAACAGTTGTTCTCCAGGACCTGGGCTCTCCCTGTGGGTTCATTCTCTCTCCTCTCGTGTTACGCATTATCCTAAGTAGTAGGCAAAACGCCTGATGATCTCCAGCCCCGGAGTTATACTCCAAAGAATCCTCCCTCTTCAGTGTGGGCAGGACTTGTGACTTGCTTCTAACCAACAGAATGTGTTAACAGTGATGGGATGCCACTCCCATGATTATGTAATGGCATGTCATAAAATGCCATCTTCCCAGAATGCATAAAAGTGAGAGATGCTCTTCTGCTGATCCTGAAGAAGTGCCCATGTAGATAGCTACCTGGTATGGGACTGCAGGTCTCCTAGGGAGCTGCAAGTCTGAACATATAAAGGGACAATGGCCAGACCATCTGTAAAAGTAGAACTCTAATCAGCAACCTGCAGCAGCTAGCCCAGGAAATCAACCAATTATCTGTAGGAGCCAGCCCAGGAAGCCAGTCTGCTACTTACAAGTCAATCTTATGTAGGAAGTCAGACCACCAAATCTAACAACTGGTCCAAGGAGCCAAACGATAACCCCTGTAACAATCAGTCTCACACTGCCAGGACTGGATTAGTCACAGACAGCTTCCCTCATTTTATTGCTAATTTCCAACTAAGGACACACCAGAGAGAACTAAATATGCACTTCTAACCAACCACATGGGACAACCTTCTTCCCTTAGCCCACCTACAGATTCCTCATCACAACAGCCTCTATCAAGGCCCACCTGAAGCCTTCCCTTTCTTCCTGGATAAGGTTTCCCAACTCCTCCACCTGGGAGTCAGAATTAGCAGCATCTTGGACAGTAGTGACTTCGACAAAAGCCATTTTAGTCTAGTACTGGGGACAGACTGGAGCAGGCTGAAGAGCAAATGGTAGATGAGGAAGCCAAGACAAATAACATAGACAAGAGTAACACAGTCTAAGAATTATAGGTGATCTAGAGCAGCAGTGAACAAACTTTTTGTAAACAGCCAAATAGTATATTTTAGCCTTTGTGAGCCAGATGATTTTATTTTATTTTACTGAAATGGAGTCTTGCTCTGTCGCCCAGGCTGGAGTGCAGTGGCACAATTTTGGCTCACTGCAACCTCCACCTCCCATATTCAAGCGGTTCTCCTGCCTCAGCCTCCTGAGTAGCTGGGACTACAGGTGCATACCATCACGCCTAGCTAATTTTTTGTATTTTTAGTAGAGATAAGTTTCGCCATGTTGGTCAGGTTGGTCTTGAACTCCTGGACTCAAGTGATCTGCCTGCCTTGGCCTCTCAAAGTGCTGCCATTATAGGCATGAGCCAGCGCACCCAGCCCCAGATGATTTTTTAAATGTAGGCTTAATTATTATTCATGTATGGTGAAGCCAACAAGTCATTGAATGAGATGATTGCCATTGAAAAGATAGTTTGTTACAGTTCCCAAGAGGAGGAGCACATCATGCAATTGAGGGAGGTCACACTGTGAAGTATCAGGGTTGGTCAGGAGGCCGAGGACGTGAGGGGAAAACGTGGGCAGGAGCCTCTGTGTGTGTGTGTGTGTGTGTGTGTGTGTGTGTGTGTGTGTGTTTGTGTGTGTGTGGTTTCGTAGGAATGGGCAAGTCAAGGTAAACAGGCTTAGGACAAGCTGGTTTGAATAATTTCGGTGGGCTCTGGGGCACAGTGACTGTCCCTAGTTGTCTGGTGCCTGGCCCTGGGGTGATTAGGGCGGGTGGATAGTGGTCCAACTCTGAGAGCCCAACAAAAGAGGTGGTGGGTATGGGTTTCAGATGGGTTGATTTGCATTAGAAAGCAGCATTCCTGGATAGAGTTGTTTGCTATCTCTAGGAATTAGCTAACTCTGAGAGAGGCAGTCCCTTCCAGTGTCCGCAAAGCCCTGTATGTCAAAGCCTCAGAATAAAAAAGAGAAAAACATGCTTAATACAGATGTTCTGTGTTTCAGCTACTTAACTCTGCTGTTGAAGTGTGAAAGCAGCCATAGACAATATATAAATGAATGGGTATGACTGAGCCCCAGTAAAATTGTATTGATGAAAATAGGCGGCAGGCCATGTTTCATGCAGGCTGCAGTTGCTCACCCATGTCTAGATGAAAGAATCATTACAATTAGAACAGATGCAGTAATCAAAGGTTTCCCTAAAGAAAATGTTTTAGAGCTGAAAAAGAAATCCTTGAAATCATATCAAAAATTTAACTCTGTTTTATACCAAATCAATGAAGAAATATTCATACTCCAACACATACTGGGTAATAGGTTAAAGTAGGAAAATAAAACAAATTCTTATTTTTTTCTTCTTTCTTTTTTTTTTTTGAGACGGAGTCTGGCTCTGTCGCCCAGCCTGGAGTGCAGTGGCCGGATCTCAGCTCACTGCAAGCTCCGCCTCCTAGGTTCACGCCATTCTCCTGTCTCAGCCTCCCAAGTAGCTGGGACTACAGGCGCCTGCCACCTCGCTCGGCTAGTTTTTTTGTATTTTTTAGTAGAGACGGGG
>NC_045453.1:42354702-42375682 GCF_002776525.5 Piliocolobus tephrosceles | reverse complement strand
TTTTTTTTTTTTGAGATGGAGTCTGGCTCTGTCGCCCAGCCTGGAGTGCAGTGGCCGGATCTCAGCTCACTGCAAGCTCCGCCTCCTAGGTTCACGCCATTCTCCTGTCTCAGCCTCCCAAGTAGCTGGGACTACAGGCGCCTGCCACCTCGCTCGGCTAGTTTTTTTGTATTTTTTAGTAGAGACGGGGTTTCAACGTGTTAGCCAGGATGGTCTCGATCTCCTGACCTCATGATCCACCCGTCTCGGCCTCCCAAAGTGCTGGGATTACAGGCTTGAGCCACCGTGCCCGGCCAACAAATTTTTAAAGTATGTAAAATTAGTGTCTATAATAATGAGGAGAGACAGTCAGTTTGAACCCAAACTTGTCACTGAGATTAAACATTACAAAGTAATAAAGCAGCGTCTAATGAGTTTTGAAGGGAAATGGTATCAGTTATCTATTGCTGTGTAACAAACTACCCCAAAACTTTGTGGCCATTTTTAAACTTACAAAGCTGACTGAGCCATTCCTTGCTGGAACCCTCCCAGAGGACTCTCCCTAAGCCGCTAGCTTCAGCCCCAGTGGGCTTCTTCGTATTCCTTGACACCCACCTTAAGGCCTTGTCTCTGGCTGTTCCTTCTGCCTAGACTGGAAAATTTCTCAAGTACTGTCTGTCTGCATCCTTGTTGTCATTTATGTCAGCTTAAGCATGATCTTCTCAGGGAAGTCTTCTCTGATAGCCCAAATTAAGTCAGCCCCTAGCCACTCTTCCTCACACTATTCTCTTTGTTTTATTCATGGTATGCATCATGCCCTGCATATCTTCATATTTAATTGTTCATGTGTATATTGTATGCCACCCGTTAGATGATAAGTACTTTGAAGGAAAGATTTGATCTGTTTCATCACATATCCACAGTACCAAGGACAGTGCCTGCCACCCCACAGATAATCAAAAGTTCTATATTGAAAAAAGAAATGAGGCCAGGCTCAGTGGCTCACACCTGTAATCCCAGCACTTTGGGAGGTCGAGGCGGGTGACTCACGAGGTCAAGAGATTGAGACCAGCCTGGCCAACATGGTGAAACCCCGACTCTACTAAAAATACAAAAATTAGCTGGGCATGGTGGTGAGCACCTATACTCCCAGCTAATCGAGAGGCTGAGGCTGGAGAAATGTTGAACCCAGGAGGTGGAGGTTGCAGTGAGCCAAGATCACACCACTCTACTCCACACCAGCCTGGTAACAGAGCGAGACTCCATCTCAAAAAAAAAAAAAAAAAAAAAGAAGCACTATGGTTAAAACAACAAATACTTTCCAAATGACTGGAGAATACATAAAGAAATAAGAGCACAGTCAGTTTAACCAAAAACATTGAACTTAGGAATTGGCAGGGTTTCATAAAACCCAAAAGCATAAAACAATATGGCAGAAATTAAACCAAATTCATTAGTTGGGTTTAAAAACAAAATCCAATCATGGTATATGTTGCTTTAAATGGACTCCTCCAAAATAAAATGCTGCAGAGAGACTTAAAACAAAAGATGGACAAAAATGTACTATGTGGATGCAAAGACAAAGAAAGCAGGGATCATGATATGAATTTCAGTCAAGGAAAAGATTAAGGGAAACACATTGAATGGGGTAAAGGAGTTTTATTACACCAATAACTGTGTAGCCCATGGTGATGTGATAGTACATATACATATTTCTGTACTGTGTAACACAGCATGAAAATGCTGGAGTAAGAGCAGTTGAAAGTCAAAGAAAAATGTCAGAATTCTGATTGAAATGGAAGATGTTAATACACCCATCCTAAACCCATTTTCTTCACAAAGATGGGTAGGGGAGAAGGCAGAGTATAGTTTAGAAGACTGGAAGATGAAATAATAAAGTAAATGACGTAAAGACTTAGAATATATATGCAAGATGAATGAACATTTAATTATTGCTCATGTTCACTGATAAACAATTTTTTAACAACTACTATATGCTCAGCCTAGAACTAGATTATGGGGCTTGCTTAATATGCCTTCTGTTCAGATAACTATGGAAATCTTTTTTCAAAATTGATCATACACTAGATCACAAAGAAAGCCCCAATTAATTTAAAAAAAAAAAAAACAGAAATTGAACAAGCTACATTTCTTCACCACAGTGCAAAAAACCTGGAAACTAATAACAAAAATTTAAAGAGCAACAACAAAGAAATCTCAACACTTGGAAATTTTTTAAGTGATTTAAATACTAAAGTCAAAGAGGTTACCAAAATCTTAAGTAATTATAGATAAGATTGCCTTCACACTTGTGCTTTCAATTCTTTCGCCAGAGCGACTCCATCTTGAATACGGGATGGGTAAAATAAGGCTGACACCTACTGGGTGACATGCCCAGGAGGTTAAGGCATTCTTAGTACAGGATGAGACAGGAGGTCAGCAGAAGATACAGGTCACAAAGACCTTGCTGATAAAACAGCATGTGGTAAGGAAGCAGGCCAGATCCCACCAAAACTAAGATGGGGATGAAAGTGACCTCTGGTTGTCCTCATGGCTCATTATATGCTAATTGTAATACATTAGCATGCTAAAAGACACTCTCACCAGCCCCATTAAAGTTTATAGACGCCACAGCAATATCTGGAAACTATCCTATATGAACTAAAAAGGGGAGGAACCCTCACTTCCAGGAATTGCCTATTGCTTTCCAGGAAAACTCATGAATAATCCACCCCTTGTTTAGCATATAACCAGGAAGTAACAATAAGTATAAGCAGCTGAGTAGCCCAAGCAGCTACTAATAAACTTTGCTTTCATTTTATTCTATGGATTTGCCTCCAATTCTTTCTTGCGTGAGAGCCAAGAGCCCTCTCTTGGGTCCTGGATCGGGATCCCTTTCCGGTAATGCTTTTTCTTCAGATTAACTAAGGATTCATACAATATTTTAAATATTTAAATAATTCATAAACGTGCAACTTGAAAAGTTAAGGGCCCATGCCAGGCACAGTGGCTCACACCTGTAATCCCAGCACTGTGGGAGGTCAAAGGAGGTGGATTACTCGAGTCCAGGATTTTGAGACCAGCCTGGGCAGTATGGTAAAACCCTGTCTCTACGAAAAATACAAAAATTAGCCAGGCATGTTGGTGCTTACCTGTAGTCCCAGCTACTTGGGAGGCTGAGGTAAGAGGATCGCTTAAGCCTGGGTGGTGGTCGTTGCAATGAGCCAAAATTGTACCACTGCACTCCAGCCTAGGTGACTGAGAAAGACTGTCTCCAAAAGAAAAAAGAAAAAAAAAAAAAAATGTTAAGGCCCCAATAATCCCACACTCCAGGGGTAATCACTGACTCTTTTAGATTCTGAAACAAAGATGTAAGTTAAAAAGTAGAAAGAATGTATCCTTTTCAATGTCCCTTCCTTTTTAGAACCTCCTTTCTTTTGAGAACCAAATCTTTGGAGAGGGAGATACAGAGTTATATAAACACTGTTTAGGTAATTTCTAATACATGGAAATAGTTAAGTATCTACTGATATTCTCTACTACCTTCTGGGATGGCTATGCTATGGGGCTTGAGCAGGGTGATGTTACCCAGTATCAGCAGCCACCAAAAAACAAGAATTGCCATCACGATTATGATGATTATTTTATAGCTCAGACCCCACAGTAAAAAATTGCACTTTTCAAATCATTTACACATGACACTCACTTCTACCTGCCCTGCTCAACAGAGGAGAGAAACAAATTGCTGAGTTGCCAGCTCTGGGCAATGCTTCCAGAACCAACACAGCTTGGTTTACTTTAAAGGGCAAATAACTTCATTAGAAATGACATTTTCTTGGCTAGCCGGTCCCCAAGCTTGCAAAAGTGCCCCACGAGCACTTGTGCTCTCTGCAGCTGACTGAAGCAGCCACTCAAGTCTCTTGGGACCCTGGGATGGGAGGTCAAGTCTGTCGAAAATGAGATAAGTCCATGTGTCCTCACGGTTTTCTTTGATGAGTGGCTGTTTTAAAGTGCAGCCTCCCCAGCACTCTCTCTTCCTCTTCCTGGTTTAGCTTTTCTCTAGGGCTTGAGTACTTGCACATTCACCTTGTTTGTCTGGTTTATTGCCTCTCCCTCCGCATTAGATTGCGAGTTCACAGAGAACACGGGGATTTTTCTGTTTAGTTCACTGCTGTAGCTCCAGTGCCTATGACAGTGCTTGGCACATAGTAGGTACTCAATAAATAGTTTTGAATAAATAACCCCCAAATTCATTTCTACAGTAAAAGATGTTTTTCTGGGGAAGGGAGAGCAAAATGGCCCCCAAGTTCTGGAAAAGACTGAGCCTCTGGGACCATCTATGGTGCAATGTGGGCAGAGGAAGGATGTTTTCAAGAGAGTGGGTGGAAGGGGAGAAAGGAAAACTTGACAGGAAGAAAGGAGTAGAGGTCAGGTGTCTTCAGCATTTACCTGGCACCCTTTGTCTATAAAACTGGGTTATTCTGCGGCTGAAAAAGGAAGAGAAGAGAAAGGGAGATGGCGCCAGGTCTACCTTTCTGTCTACCTTTCCCTTTTGCCCATGTATCCAACCTCTTAGGAATTGGCTGTCAGCTCGACCTTCAAAATAAAATAAGAATCCTACTACCTCTGTCCACCACCCCTGCTCTGAGCCTGCTACCAGCCACCATCTCTAGCCTGAACTATTTCAATCGCCTCCTGGCTTATTTCCACCTCTACTTGGACAATGGGCTCTCCAAACAGCATCAGACTGAGTTCTCAGCAATAACAGATCAGGTCATCCTCTGCTCAAACCCTTAAGGCTCAAATCCCACCTTCCCCGAGGACGACCCTGACCACACCGATGACCTATTTAATTCTGTGACCTGCTCCAGACACAAGCACTCTGGGCCCCCATATTCTTTTTCTTGTTTTGCCTGTCACCGACCTCTTCCAACACCCCAAATAATTGACTTAGGGATGGCCATGGTTTACCCTCTCTCTCCCACCTCTTGCTCGCAGGACTTCAGCTTCCCCAGGTGAGGGAGACTTTCGCTTTGTTAACGACACATCCCAAGCATTAGAACTTCGCCTGGCACCAGCGGGCGTTCAATTATTTATTTAATGGGTGTCTTGGAGCAGAAACAGAAGTGCAGGGGGCTGTTTTCCCGGGATCTGAGCTGATGATAAATGATAAATAAGTCTTGGGATTTTAGAAGGCAGGAATCACGAAAACCAACACCAATGAATCCAAGTCTCCCTGCTACTGTCTGAAGTGGAACAAGAACAGAAATAAGGTTTACTTTCTTTCCGCTTCGCTGTTCTGTTTCTGCCCGTAACAACTGTCTCTCTGACACCTTTGAGGTGTCCCTTTGTCTCCTTGAGGTTCCCTCTGTGACACCGACTACTTTGTAACTCTAACACTGTCTGCAATTAATTCCCAAAGGTGAGGTCCTCGTGGGAAGTGGGAAAACCCAGCGAATCACCAGGGACGCGCCTGATTCCGAAAAGGCTGGATGCTGGCGGGGAACCGACCCCGCGGCTCTCGCGTCCCCGCCTGCCTGCGAGGCCTTCTGTGGGGTTACAGAGGGCTCCCAGCACCGATCCAAACGGCGTTCCAGGCGGGGTGGGCGGGCCCCCGGCCAGCGAGGCCGAAGCAAAACAACCCGCCCAGGCGTCCAGAGCGTGTCCAACCCTGGAGAACCTGCCCCGGGACCAAGAGCCGCAGCCAGCTCAGGCTTCTGGAGTGGGGCCCTTCCAGCCACAGCGACAGATCCCGGGATCTGTAGTTGGGCGGAGGGGCTCGTTATGGGAAAGGAGTGCGTGCGCGTTTGTGCTAACACAAGAAAGGCAAGAATCTCCGACAACAAAACTCTGATCCTCGCCTGGCCGGGGAGCGCAGAAGACGGGGGCGGCGGCGTCAAGGCGGGTCAGGGGCCGGTCCAGCCAAGTTTGCTCCTGCTTAGATAAACTTTCTGATGGCAGTTTTTCCTGGTTGCAGCCTGGGTTCCTTGTAACCGGGTAAGCGTAGCGGGTGGTTGTCAGGAGGGGCGGGGGCTTGCGGTACGAGGGAGTGGAGGGATGGGCCGGACCTGGGGTCGCGCAGGCGCCTTGGTCGCTGCCTCCGATCCGATCACCCCCGCCCCATCCCCTCCGCGAGCTCTGGAAGGTGGCTGGGGGAGGGGGATGGCTCCCTACTGCCGAGGGACGGCCCGAGGCAAACACAAAGCCCTTCCCTCCCCTCCTCCTCTTTCCTCTCCTCTCCCCTCCCCTCCCCTCCTTTCTCCCCCTTCCCCCTCTTCCTCCTCCTCCTCTTGCTCCTCCCGGGCGGTGAAACCCAGCCCCGCGCTCATCTTTGGGGCCACCGGTCGCCCCCGCCTCCGGGACCTGCGGGGAGGGCCCGCGCGAGGTAAGGGGCGGTGGCAGCGGAGACCCCACCCCCTGTGCCCGCACCCAGAGCCCGGAGAGGGCTCCGGGCACGGGCGGGGCTCTCTGGGGTTCCAGACGCGGGTGCTGCCGCGCGCACTCTCTCCCCATTCCGGAGGGGACTTGGGGAAGACAGCCAGAGCGCGTCCTCGGGGATCGTGGGGGCGGAAGCGGGGAGGAGGATCAGGGAGTGGGGACAAGGGGCAGGGTGACATTCCGGAGCGCGAGGTGGCCGCTGGTCCCGGCAGGGTCACCGGGTGTCCTCAGCTGACCTGTGCGGGGCTGGGGTGAGGGGCAGCTGGAGGGCACTATGGCTCGAGGTGAGGGTCTGCGTGCGTGTGCAAGGGACGGAGTTTGGTAGGGACCTTTGTGGAGTTCTACCTGCAGGGCTGCCTGTGGGGTATCAAGTGCTCCCTGCGCCTGAGCGCGCGGGCCAGACCCGGTGTCTCACAGCTTTGATCTCCAGCGCGGATCCCACTGGTGCGTCCAGCCAGTGTGCAGGGCAGATACTCCGACCGGAGATTTCCTCCCCCGGGTGGAAAAGCAGGAGGGTTGTTGTGTTGTGTCCGGGCAGGGGGCACTTGGGCTGTTGCGGTGATTGATGGCTGCACAGCGGGCGGAGGAGGAGCCCCGGATTCCTGCCGGGAAGGGACGGGGCCACTTTCCCACTTTGAGGCCTCCCCGCCCCCTTCTGGGCTTGGCCTCCACCCTTGGCCTGGGCTCCCACCGGCTCCGCGTCCACCCACCGGCGGTGGCGCGCCCCTCGACGGAGCGGGGACAGCAGGATTTGCAGAAGTTCAGCTTTAAAGCCTGTGATATGTTGCCAAGAAATACAGGGCAAGATCGGTCCCCTGGGCCCTGAGAGGCGCCTCTCTTCTCAGAGCTCTCAAATCCCTGGGGTTTTCATAATTCCGCAGCGTAGCCGCACTTCCTTGCGCGGTTTTGGGCAC
This sequence comes from Piliocolobus tephrosceles, assembly GCF_002776525.5. Taxonomy (NCBI): domain Eukaryota; kingdom Metazoa; phylum Chordata; class Mammalia; order Primates; family Cercopithecidae; genus Piliocolobus; species Piliocolobus tephrosceles. The sequence goes on along the minus strand of NC_045453.1, from coordinate 42,368,351 downwards.
ATTGGGGTTTCTTAGGAACAAGGTGTCATCAGTAAGGAAACATCAGAGTACTTTCGACCAAAAGGACTGTAAATACCGAAGCAAAAAGAAACACTTGCTAGGAGTGCAAAGGGTTTACTGGGAAAAAAGAAACACACAGGGCAGCACTCTATCATTAAGATAAATAGTATTTTAATACGATCTTTTTAACAAAACCAAATTGAATGTAAAAAATTCATGATAAGCAAAAATCAACATTTTAAATAAAGGTGGGTGTTGTTAGAACCCTGCTTCACAGGCCGAGTGCAGTGGCTCACGCCTGTAATCCCAGCACTTAGGGAGGCTGAGGTGGGCAAATCACTTGAGGTCAGTAGTTCAAGACCAGCCTGGCCAACATGGTGACCATCCTCGTCCTCTGCTTGGAGGACACAGATGAATCAAAATATACAAAAATTAGCTGGGTATGGTGACACGTGCCTGTGGTCCCAGCTACTCGGGAGGCTGAGGTAGGAGAATCATTTGAACCCAGGAGGCAGAGGTTGCAGTGAGCCAACATTGTGCCACTCCACTCAGCCTGGGTGACAGAGTAAAACTCTCTCTCTAAAAAAACAAAACAAAACAAAACAAAAAACCCTGCTTTATTGTTCAGTGGGAACAATCATATCCAGTTTCCCTTCCCCAGCCTCCCCATTTGTCTGTTCCCTTGCCTGGTGGTTTGAGAGTTGACAGTGGCATGCAACAGATTGAGCAACTCTGGCTTCAGATGTAGTCATGTTCACTGACTGCAGAGCTTTTATTAACTTTTTACCTAATTCAAATATGGGAGGATGTTGTCATAAGTGGATATAGAGGTACTAATTTTCCTTTTTGCCTCAGGTTCTAATATTGCCTCTGGAATACCCAAAGTGTGCACTCCCATGCTTTGGCACCTCTGGAGAGAGCATCACAAGCTAGGGATTGGTAGGGTCCTGGGACAGCGAAGGGCCCTTGCTTTTGGAACTTGGGAAGAAGGCTGTTGACAGGAGCTTTTGGGTTTGGAGACTTTCAATAGTTGGAGGCTGGAGACATGGGGAAAACCAATCTGCTATCAAGACCTCTCTTGTCTGGAAACATTCTCCTTCAGACAGTTCATCAGAGCAGAGGAGGAAACTGAAATAGCCCATGACCTCTAGTGTAGGGCAGGTGGGAGGGAGTTTGACTCCCAGGATGGCTATGGCATGTGCTTATTTAAAGTTAACTTCACAGCAGCATTCTTATCCCCACCCAAGGTGCCCTGCCACTTACCTTATCCAAAGTCAAGGGCCACTACCCACTTCAGGACTTCCACTTTCCAGAAAGAATCTCCTCGCTTAGCTAAATCCTCTTCCTCTGCTTGGAGGACACAGATGAATCAGGTATCACAGATGAAACACAGGGTATGCTACCCTGGGAGGTCCATGCTCATGTGACCCATTAATGGGAGGCCCATTCTTCACATACTCTCCATGTTACAGTGTTTTGACCTTGTGCCCAACTCCCCTTGTACATCCAGCCTTCCTAATGATCCTTCAAGAATCCTAATAGTTTCAGCAAGAAAGATTTCCCTGACCCCCTCCTGCTTTCCCTGGTAAGACACCCCCTCACCACCACCAGAACTCCTTGTGTGTGTGTGTGTATCACTTAAAGCAATGCAGTGGACCTCACTTGCCCACTGTCTATAAGCCTGCCAGGGTTCAAAACCAGGCCATAGCCCTTAAGACCTACCAGTAAAGGAGGGGGTGTTGAATGAATGAATGAATGAATGAGCAAAAGTATCCCTTTGTCAAGGCATTTTGAGGAGTTGCAGCACAGCAAGAAGTACACCCTCAGGACTGAAATGCCTCTGAAGAAAGCAGATAACATTTTCGTAGCACATTATAAAATGGCTTTACAGATAGTATCTCAGCCGTTCCCACAACAGTAGTATTCATTGCATTTTGTAGGTGAGGAAATGGAGGCCTAAAAGTAGTCTGTCATTCTGCCGCAGCACAGTGGACTTGCTAAAAGCGAACCTGCCCAGAGGCACACTCCATGCAGTGTGTGTACAGAGCAGGATTCACCGAGTTCTGTTTTAGGATGCAGTTTTGCTAAACAATCACTAATGAGTTACAGTGATAAAATATGTTAGGGAAATGCTAATGTTAATCTGATTTTTATGGCAGGACTTTAAGGAGTCTTTATTATTATACCATATATTAAGACTCTCTAGAATGACACCATAGTATGGGATGCTTGCCAACTTTATTTGGCCACAGAACACTCTTTCTCATGAAGCATCTTCTGGATCCATTGTTCCAAGGAATTCACCTTGGGAATTGTTCAGTTCTCCCAGAATCTTCTAATGTCTGGGTCAGCTTCCAAGGAATGTTGACTCCAAGTAATATGTGGTATTTTGGATAGCAGAAATGTGTATTCTGGACACTAGAAAAGCATAATAATCCACCCTTGTAAATTTAGAGTGGATTGTTGATCTGTGTATCCAATTAACTCAAGTAGCTTCCATGCATCCGATTAATATGAGTAGGTTCTTTGGGTTTGATCAGATATGATCTGAGGGAACCCCAGCCTCTGGAGAGCATTGCCTTTTTGCTGCCCAGAAGCCTTCAGAGCTCAACCAGCCTTCCCAACTCTGAGAATGTCCTCAAACACAGCTCTGCAGATGGGGTGGTAACTTCAGGGTTCTTGTCCTGAGATCACTATTTCATCTTGGCTAGTTACATCCATTGAGTGAGAAAGTACTCCTGCTCAGTGAATTTTCAGTTCTCTCACTTCCTCTCTCCCTGGGTGCTGGCCAAGTGAATTCTCTAGGGTGTCTAAGTGCGTGTGGACATTTACTTATGAAAAGGTAGCAACCGTCACTCTCTGGGTGTCTCAGACCCGGAACAGAGGCCTGCTAACAGCAATCCGTCCTCATAAGAGCTGCAGCCCCTGTTCGCAAACACCCATTGTTTGAAATGAGGTATTTTTAAATTAGAGTTTGCCTTCAATCTACTGTTAGAGCACCTTCCACAGACCAGTAACCTCAGCTATTGAGGCGTTATTGCAATTAAGGAGATGAAGTGGGGAAGTTGGAGTTAGAATTTCAGGGAGTCAAAGGAGTATTGTGGGCTAATGGAGGAGCCTTTGGAAAGTGATCAAAGAGGCATGGTTGTGCAAATTTAACATTCATCTGCAGACATTTCTAGGTCTCCAATGCTGAGCAAATATATCTCAAGATTTGTTTCGTAGATTTTTCCAAAGCACAAAAAGTAAAAAGTCTCATTTGGAGATATGTATTAAACAGGGTGGTGTCACAGAAGTCAAGGGAAGGAGTGTTTTGAGAAAAATGGACCTATCAGATGCGGCGGGATGGGGAGTGACAAGGGGAGTTGAAGAAGAGACTAGAAGGCTGATGAGTCATTAGGCAAGCCATGGAGTTCAAGTGTGTGTGTAAGCATGCACATGTCATCGTGCTGTGTGAACAAGGGAGAAGGTAGGGAGGAAATACTGAGTGTGATTTATTTATTTATTTATTTTGAGACAGAGTTTCGCTCTTATTGCCTAGGCTGGAATGCAGTGGTGTGATCTCAGCTCACTGCAACCTCCGCCTCCCGGGTTCAAGCGATTCTCCTGCCTTAGCCTTCTGAGTAGCTGGGATTACAGGTGCCTGCCACCACACCTGGCTAATTTTTTGTATTTTTAGTAGAGACGGGTTTTCATCATGTTGGCCAGGCTGGTCTCAAACTCCTGACCTCAGGTGATCCACCCACCTCCGCCTCCCAAAATGCAGCGCTTACAGGCATGAGCCACTGTGCACAGGCCTAAGTGTGATTTTTAACCTGTTGAGTTTTAAAGTCCTGGCCAGGTGCAGTGGCTTATGCCTGTAACCCTAGCATTATGGGAGAGTGAGGCGGGCAGGTCACTTGAGTTTAGGAGTTCAGGGCCAGCCTGACTAACATGGTGAAACCCCGTCTCTACTAAAAATACCAAAAAAATTAGCTGGACCTGGTGGCAGGTCCCTGTAGTCCTCGCTACTTCAGAGGCTAAGGCAGGAGAATCCCCTGAACCCAGGAGGCAGAGGTTGCAGTGAGCCAAGATCACTCCATTGCACTCCAGCCTGGGCAACAGAGACTCTGTCTCAAAAAATAAAAAATAAAAATAAAAATAAAAAAGATATATATGTATATCAGCATAGAGAAGTGTGGAATGTCAGCTGAAAGTGTGACTAGAACCACACAAGTTAACACAGCCACTAGCAAAACCACTCAATAGCATAATCACATAATGAATGAGTGAATGAATGAATGATTAAATGACACTGTTTTTTTTGTAGCAGAAATGGTTTTTAAACTCACTAATGGTTAGGTGAAAGTTTAAGCACACCCATTTTGTAAAAGAGTCTAAGAAAATAAAATTGGATTTCTTTAAGGCTATGGGCATTCCAGCCTGTGTGAGATATCTTATTCTGGTCAAAAATCTTTGGTTGTAAGAACCTCCATTACTAACTTTGAATTACCCCAAAAATTGATGGTCCATGCTTGAGAGCCCCTGATTCAGTTTGATGTAGGAAAGGCTATAAAGGTATGCCGGTTTGTTTTAAAAATCATCCTAAGAGTGATGTAAAAGACATTGCTGGGTTTTATAGTACCCAAATGAGAAACTAATCTGGGAGGTGTTCTAATTCCTACTATGAGTGTATATCTCATTTTTATTTGATGATGCCATCTGGCCAAGTGATAGTACATGGAGTATTAATACATAACTCCCCACTTGCTGAAAATTCTCAAAATCTGAGTCATTTTAAAAAGCAAATTTGGAAACATTTGTATTTTTAATGAGTGAAGTCTTTTTTTTAAGTAATTTAATCCAATAAGTTGGATAAAGAGACTTTTTGTTTTTTATGTATCTGATTTTATTTGGTAGATCAGGAATTCAAAATTTAAAAAATAGCTAGTTTAAATAGTTAGCTAGATGAACTTTAGTTGTTAAGAAATTGTTGCAGATTTTTCCCAAATACTGAACTCCCCCATTGCATTTTAACTATGGCTTGATTATAAGAATACTTTTAAAACATGAATGGAGGTAGATGTCTGTACTGTGTGGTAACTGAGGGCAGCTGCACTAGTCAGATTGCATGGAAACCTTTGAGTCTCGGAAAGTCAGCCAGGATCCCACACCAGGAGTTGAGTGCTGAGACCAGCCACCTTGTCTGTGCAGGACCTAGCAGTCCCGGTGTGTCTGACTTCAGCACACCCGTGTCCGGATAAGGGACGTGGAACCTAAACGCTCATTGTCTTGCTGTCCAGACTTTCCTTGTTTAAGTGCTGAATGTTTATCGCTTCAGTGATACACATTTTGTTATACAAAATCTTTAATCTTTTGCATCATCAAATGTTTGTGCTTTTTCTTAGAATTTCTTTAATGGTGCCTCTGCATAGAAAACCCTTCCACTTCCTCAATCAATTACCTAGCCTTTTATATTTTCTTCTAATGTTTATGCTTTCAGTTTTTTAGATTACTATTTAAATTCATTTGGGATCATTTGGTAAGTGGTTTATAAAGTAGGAACAAAAGTTTATTCTTTTCTCCCCATAGTTTTCCCCCAGTCTGGCATCATTTGGTGAATAAACCTGCCTTTCCCCAGCTCCATAATACATACAAAGTATACTAGGAAGGGCAAGTCCCACTTCACTCTCTGCCCTTTTTTTCTGTTTTTCTTTTTTTTCTTTCTTTTTTTTTTTTGACAGAGTCTTGCTCTGTTGCCCAGGCAGAAGTGCAGTGGCATGATCTCAGCTCACTGCAACCTCTGCCTACCAGGTTGTATTTTTAGTAGAGACGGGGTCTCACCATGTTGGCCAGGCTAGTCTTGAACTCCTGACCTAAAGTGATCCGCCTGCCTCAGCCTCCCAAAGTGCTGGGATTACAGGCACAAGCCACCATGCCCGGCCACTTTCTATCCTTTTATCTTCTCCCCCACCCCCAAATTTTTTTTGGCAAATTCACTCATTAATTCTTCCAGTGAAATTGTATTCCAGGGTATTTGTTTGGAATTATATTAAGCCTAATTTGCGAAGACCAGAAAGAAAGTTTAGGATCTCTTTTTCCGGGAAACCATGACACTGAATTAGAGCCAGTGGGCATTGATTGTATGTGTTCAGGCCACATGTGCACACTGATCCCTGGGGTGGCTGGTGAGGAAGGCACAAACCCAGATTGGACAAGACCAGCTTCTGGTTTCAGCTCTGCTGGGAGGTGTGGGATCCTGGCTGGTCCAAAGATTCATTTGCACTCATGTGTGCAGGCGCTCCTTTAAGATTCCAGGCCTAAAGGACCTCGCAGCCTAGCAGGGGATACTTAGACTGGGAAGGGCAGGACAGTGTGGTCAGTGCTTGACTCGAGAGACAGACATATTTGTGTTGAGTTTGAATTGGAAAACCCCTAATTCAAGTGTTTTGTTGCTGTCCTTTGCAATGGTTTTTCTCCTTGACAATTTAGGGATCCCACAAAGTCGGAGGCTCTTGTCATTTTAGAAAAGGTATTTATCCGCCGGGCGCGGTGGCTCAAGCCTGTAATCCCAGCACTTTGGGAGGCCGAGACGGGCGGATCATGAGGTCAGGAAATCGAGACCATCCTGGCGAACACGGTGAAACCCCGTCTCTACTAAAAAAATACAAAAAACTAGCCGGGGGCGAGGTGGCGGGCGCCTGTAGTCCCAGCTACTCGGGAGGCTGAGGCAGGAGAATGGCGCAAACCCAGGAGGCGGAGCTTGCAGTGAGCTGAGATCCGGCCACTGCACTCCAGCCTGGCGACGGAGTGAGACTCCGTCTCAAAAAAAAAAAAAAAAAAAAAAAAGAAAGAAAAGGTATTTATCCCTCTTCCTTTTATGAAGTAAGCACAGGGGCCTTGGGGGTGGGATGGAGTGGGTTTAGGAGATTCCTCTGGCTCTCTGCTAGACTAATGTTGCTGAAGGAAGGAGACTTCATCCTCATGGATGGCAAGACCCTTTGGAAGGTTTCATGGCTTTTGAGCCAAGGAGCCTGCAGAGGGAGGGAGGGAAGGAGGGACAGCCAGGGGGACGGACTAGGCACAGATGGGGAGAATGGTCCTCCTAGGTTGACGAAGGTGCTTTATTAGGGTGGCTTCTTCAAAGCTTCTTATCCCGTCAGTCGGGTGAGGTCTGATGTATGAAGTGACAGTCACACAGCTCCCTGTCCCTCCCCCATGGTGGGAGCCCGCTCCTGGCCGTCTGTCACGGGGAGCCCACCCATCCTCTGTATTCCGGGATTCCTGCCTTAACAGATGGTGTGTGTTCCCTATGACAAACACTTTCTCTGGGCACATCTCATACCCCAGTTTTCCCTAATATTTGTAGCTAATGTCTTTCCCTAAACCATTTACAGGATGACCTTAGACTACATATATGATCTAAATAATACAAATAACCTACTACACTTTAGTGTTGGTTCAGGCAATCTCCCTGTTTTAAACTGTGCTTCCATGGGACCTTGGGATCAGAGGTAGAGTAATTTCAAAGAACGGGGCTAGGAAAGGGCACATTCAAGGTTGGTTCCCAGGCCGCTTTCTATTCAAGGACAATGTGGTTGCATACAGAAGGGGTACTTCATCCTTTCCTGGGCATCAGAAAAGGATTCACAATGGAAGGGATGTCTAAGCTATGGTGGATGGAATCATCAGTGTTAACTAATAACACACGGGTTCCAGGCAGGAGCGGTAAGTGCAAAGAGTGAGAAATAAGCTGTGTGTGGTGGCTCACACCTATAATCCCAGCACTTTGGGAGGCTGAGGCAGGCGAATCACTTGAGGTCACGAGTTCAAAACCACCCTGGCCAATATGGGTGGTTCTACTAACCACCCATTTTGCATCTCTAGTATTTTGCATCTCTACTAAAAATGCAAAAATTAGCTGGGCGTCGTGGCACACACCTGTAATCCCTGCTACTTGGGAGGTTGAGGCAGGAGAATTGCTTGAACCCGGGAGGCGGAGGTTGCAATGAACTGAGATCACTCCACTGCCCTCCAGCCTGGGCAAAAGCATGAGACTCCATCTCAGAAAAAAAAAAGAAAAGAAAAGAAAAAAAGAGTGAGAAACAAGAGAGGCTTGGAGCACCTAGGGAAGGAAAGTGTAGTTTGTAGGGGCCAAGGGAAAAATTCTCCTTCACCTGCTGAAGGTTTGCTGTAAAATCAACTCAGAAAAGGCAGGTTAACTGGGGGAAAGGCATACAGATTTACTTAAAGTGTGTACAGAGGAGCCTTCAGAATGAAGACCCAAAAATACAGGGGAAGTTGTGTTTATGTTTAGGTTCAACAAATATGGACAGCCATGTAGAAATGTGATTGGACAAAGAGAGTCTGATTGAGTGCGAACAGACTGCTTGGGGAGACCCAGCAAGGCCTGTCTGTCTAGATTCCTCCTGGTCTCTCTGAGCAGATTCCTTTCTTCCAGGTATGGAGCCAGACCCTCTCTGGAATGCGCTCATGACCTGCAGTTAGTCACAGCAGGTCGGACAGTTTCTTTATGGCCAACTTTTACACAGAATGGTGGAGGGAAAGTTAGAGCAGTACGTTTAGGTTTTGTGGCTGGCTCTGGGGAAAAGAGGTTATGGGTCCTATGACCCACTTTGAAGGAGCATTCTAGTTTCTCTGGCTAGCCTCAGGGAGGATGTGGCTGAGACCAGAGGGCAGAAGGTCAGAGAATGACTTTTGCTTCTGAGGCCCTCATTTTGGGGTATTGTTTTCTGAGCTCCCACGAGTTCATTATGGCACCACTTAGAATGCGAGGCTCCTGGCCGGATGCAGTGGCTCACACCTGTAATCCCAGCACTCTGTGGGGCCAAGGGGGGGGGGGGGAGTGGATCACCTGAGATCAGGAGCTCAAGACCAGCCTGGCCAACATGGTAAAACCCCGTCTCTACTAAAAATACAAAAATTAGCTGGGCGTGGTGGTGGGTGCCTGTAATCCCAGCTACTCAGGAGGCTGAGTTAGGAGAATCACTTGAACCTGGGAGGCGGAGGTTGCAGTGAGCCGAGATCGTGCCATTGCACTCCAGCATGGGCAACAGAGCAAAACTCTGTCTCTAAAAAAAGAAAAAAAAAAAAAAATCAATGCAAGCCTCCTGCAAAACATGGAGAGAGACGGAGGATGTGACCCAGACCCTCTGAGGGCTTCAGTCCAGGGAGGCAGGCAAGAACTGTAACTGCGGGACAAGTGGAGGACAACTTAGGAGAGCGTCACGTCCCAGTGATCCAGACTGTGTGTCATGATGGAGAAAGTCCGTGAGGGAAACAGTATAGTCCACAAACAAATGCTTAGGTTCTGCCTGGTCTTGTTCCCTGTGTTTTGATCTAAATAGAATCTCAAGCTCCTTGTCTATAACAGGAGATGAGGGAAGGTCTCAGACCAGGTTCCCTAGAAGCAGGTGAGGATTCATGGAAAATGGATGAAGAAATATTCACAGGAAAACAGGAGAGAGGGGAAAGGGGGCCAGAAAGCAAGGAAGCTGAGCAGTGGTGCAAACAGGAACGCTCTGTAGACAGTGTGGACCCCACAAGAGTAGCCAGATTGGAGGCCAGCTTACTGGAGACGCTATACCCCTGCATCAGTCAGACTAAGGGTTGCCCTAAGTGCTTCCAGCTCTCTCTGCAGGCAGGCAAAGCAAGTCCCATAGAGAGCTGTCCTCTGACAGAGACCCAGGTGCTGGCTGTGGAGTGCAAATGTGAATGAAAATGGTTTAGGACTCTGAAGGCACAGGGACAGGGCGCTGGCAGCATCTGCCAGACTGGGATACCTGTTCTCATCCTCACACAGGCAGACAGGGTGGATTGTTATGAATAATTCATTGTCATTTCTTGTGACCTCCTGATTGTATGAGGAGCAGGAGTGTCTTACTGACATTACACAGCATGATGCCAAGTGTGGCTTACTGGCCCCTCAGAAGTTATGCTGACCCACCAGAAACCACCTGTCCTATACATGCTTATTTCTCACACTTCTGGTGCTGACTTTTATGCCTTTAGACCTTATTGGAAATATTTAACATAATTACAAGATACATATATATATGTGTGTGTGTGTATATATATATATGTGTGTGTGTGTGTGTATATATATCCTTCTTGGAAATAGTTTGCTGTTTCTTTTTTTTTTTTTTTTTTTTGAGACCGAGTCTTGCTCTGTCACTCAGGCTGGCGCACTCTCGGCTCACCGCAACCTCTGCCTCTTGGGTTCAAGTGATTCTCCTGCCTCAGCCTCCTGAGTAGCTGGGATTACAGGTGCCCGCCAACACACCCAGCTAATTTTTGTATTTTTAGTAGAGACAGGGTTTCACCATGTTGGCCAGGCTGGTCTCGAACTCCTGACCTCAGATGATCCATGTGCCTTGGCCTCCCAAAGTGCTGGGATTATAGGCATGAGCCACTGCACCCAGCCAGCTTTCTGTTGCCGTTATTATTGGCTCTGAGTTCCTTAAAGGGTAAGTAATGAGTAGGATAGAGGACACTGAGAGCTTTGGGTCTAGGAGACCAGAGAATGTGAAGATATGAAGAAGAATCTCCTAATCAGGTCAAGGCACAGCAGTGCATACCGTCACCACCCAGGCTAGTAGTTTGTCAAATCCTTACTCAAATACACATGAGTATCTGAATGCATAGGCATCTTCCCACCTCCATCCTTTCTGTGCTGTCGTCACCATCATCACCCCTCCATCTCTGGTAGGTTGCACGGGCCCTGCCAGTGAAGTGCAACAGGGTTGCATATGTAAATTACTTCAAGCTAGCAAATCACAAGAGATTTCAGAGATGAAGCACTTTGTTGTTACCAGGCGGCTGCAATTTAACATAAAGCTCCTACCAGTGACCACTAGTAACCACTAGTAAGAATTCCATGTGTCTGCTATTCTGAGCATGCAGCAGCTGGAGTAATGGCTGAGAAAGCAGAATAACATGACAGGGCCATATGGAATCAGATACTTTAAATGCTGTGTTTCAAGACCTCAGGAGGTAGATCATGATAAGGTCTAATTTGAACTGCTGATATAAGGTGGAAATCAACCTCTTTTAAAAGTTTTTTACTAAGGTATATTTCATTTAGCTTAAGAATCAATAAACCATAGGCCGGGCACAGTGGCTCATGCTTGTAATCCCAGCACTTTGGGAGGCGGAGGCGGGTGGATCATGAGATCAGGAGATTAAGACCATCCTGGCCAACACGGTGAAACCCCTACTCTACTAAAAAGTACAAAAAATTAGCTGGGCGTGGTGGCAGGTGCCTGTAGTCCCAGCTGCTTGGGAGGCTGAAGCAGGAGAATGGCGTGAACCCAGGAGAAGGAGCTTGCAGTGAGCCGAGATCATGCCACTGCACTCCAGCCTGGGCGACAGAGTGAGACTCTCCGTAAAAAAAAAAAAAAAAAAAAAAAGAATCAATAAACTATAAAAAATAATTATTATAAGAGAAAAAGTTATCAACCCTAAGCACAAAAGAAAATGAACAGCAGAAAAGAAAAAGTGAATATTTTAGCTACACTTTCCTATAAGCCCATTTAAACCTCTTGGTTGTAGTTGGTCTTTAACATTCTGAGGAATTATTTCTATTTCTCATGGAAGATAGTGTAATGAAGGTATAAAAGGCTCCAGAGAAAGCTATGCTCAAGTTTTTTAGAGAGACAAAAAGAGCCTGGCATAAGAACCAAGACTTCATATTTCACAAGGATTATGATGCTTTTATAAAATAAATTATCATTCCCAAAGCAAAGATAAAAAGTAATAAATTTAGCAAAATAGCTGTTGAAGGTTGACTGAGCTGAAGGAAGGATTATTTAATTTAGCAGAACTGCCTTTGAGGAAAACAATGCTGGGTGAGTGCTGGAGAAACTGACCCAGCTATGATACCATTTGACTTCAAAATTGTTTACATGACATGTGAAAAGCCCAGTGCAGAGGCAAGGAGAAAGCCCTCTGACCCTTAAAGCATTTCCCGATCAGCCATTTAACAGAACCTTTCTGCAAATGAGCGTTTCTAAGGGGACACAATTCCCCTGCCCTCCGTCTGGAGGAGGAAATGTGAAATTTTGTTTTCCCTGCGGAGCTGCTTCCGCTCAGTCACCACCAAGCCCTGCAACCCATAGTTCTGCCCCTGGCCTGTGTCCCTCTTCCATCTCCTGCTGCCTCCTTCCCAGCAAGAATTCCATGTTTTCACGTATAACCTGTACGTGAAAAACAAAACAAAAACGTGTTTTTCCTCTGCTCTCGCAACAATCATCAACATGGAAGACTTCTGTGACTAAATGTGTGTGGGTTTTCCCCACACACCAAGCAGTGGACACCAGCTGGGCATCCTCCAGCTCAGTTCCCACAGGGCGAGGGCTGAGTCTCGCAAGACTGTTCCCCCCGCCCGGACCTTCCCACAAGTCCCAGCCTCCGGATCTGCTGACCGACCGGCATCAAGCCGGGGTTCCCACAGCCCCTTCTTCGACTTCGATTAATTTGCTAGAGTAGCTTACAGAGCTCAGGGAAACACAAATATTTACTGGATTATTGTAAAGGACATTGCAAAAGATACAGATGAAGAGAAGCATAGGGGGAGGCCAGCTTCCAAGAAGCTTTCTGAACACAGGCCTTTGGCGTGTTTGTGGTAGCTTCATTACCTAGGTCTGCTTGGTCAAACCATTGGCCATTGGTGATCAACTTAACCTTCAGCCCCTCTCTCATCCCTGCAAGTGAGACAGTGGCTCAAAGTCCCAGTCCTCTAATCCTGCCTTGGTCTTTCCCGTAACCAGGGACTGCCATCCGTCAATCCACTCAGCATGCAGAAACATCTTTGGAGAGTCTAAGGATTTCGGGAGTTGTATGACGGGAAACAGGGTTAAAGACCAGGTATAAGTTTCATAATATATCACATAACACCTCCTTTGCGTATTCCTCAATTCTCTTGCCTGGTCTCTCAGGGCACTCCCAGGGCTCAACCCCAACCCCTGCTGAAGCACACTTGCCCTGGGCTGTGCCTGCACCAGGCAGACGGACAGGGCCAGGAAGACCACAGCCTCCTTAAGGGATTCACAGCTGTCGGTCTCGAGGGGTCCAGCTCCCTTTTCTTGGTCCATCCACACACCTCTTCAGCTCCATCTTCGACATACTTGTTTTTTAAAATTACATTTTTATGTGTGTAGGAGTAAAGGAGAGTTCGGGGAACTAACACTTACTACTTTGGTATTTCCTTTTTTCTTCTCTCTGATCCTATTCTCTTTCATTTCATTAAAATGCTCTGACAGCAGCTTTTCTAAATTGCTTTCACAACCCACTAATGGGCTTTGAAAAAAAACATGCCCTGGATGATTATTCCACTCTGTCCCTCCCTTCTCAAGACTCCTGCCTCCTCCTGCTCTCCTCGTTTTTTTGAGACAGGATCTTGCTCTGTTGCACAGAAACTAGAACTAATCCGCAGAACTTCCAGAAGTCCCAAACCCCTCCCAAACACTACCAAGCCACCTGCATGCCGACCCTAGGCTCCAGCTCCCTCCTGCTTCCGTGGATAGAACAGATGCGCGCTCTCAGATAATGCAGTCCACCCAGGCTTCCGCGGATAGAACAGACGCGCGCTCTCAGGTAATGCGATCCACCCAGGCTTCCGCGGATGGAACAGACGCGCGCTCTCGGGTAAT
>NC_045453.1:42229397-42354692 GCF_002776525.5 Piliocolobus tephrosceles | reverse complement strand
GCGCGCTCTCGGGTAAAGCGGTCCACCCAGGCTTCCGTGGATGGAACGGGTGCGCGCTCTCAGGTACGCAGTCCACCCAGGCTTCTCTCAGATACTCAAGGGCATTACAGCAGCAATTGTCCCGCTCTTTGCTGGGTCACCAGTTTGTCACCCTGTCTCCTGGGTCATTTCCATCCAGGTGCATTCATACTGTAGTATGGCTCATCTTTAGAGAACCTTCTCTTGACTCCGCATTTACTTCCAGCTCCCACCTCTTTTCTCAGCTTTCATTCTACATAGAACTCTTTACGAGAGCGTCAGTGCTCACTGTCCCCAGGTCCCTTCCTTCGCTTCTTCTGTTGTACCACTCTAGCCAGGATACTGCCCCGGAACTGATTTTGACAAGATCACCGATGACCCCCCGTTTTTAAATCCAGTGGTCAGTCTTTGATCCCCATATGATGTGATTTTCTAGCAGCATCTGACATTAAACCAAGGGTGGGGCCCTTCTGAATGCAGGGCCCTGTGTGACTGAACAGTTTGGGTGTCACGAAGCCAGCCCTGGAACCATGCTGATCTTGGGTGTCATGTCACAAGAGACACGAGCTTCCACTGCCAAACACTCCAAGATCCCAAGGAATAATTCCAGCAGCTACAAGGGTCCCGGCATCGCCTGAGCCAGACCTCTGTTCAGGACTTCACGTGGGCTGGCCTCATCTCAGAACCCTGACCGGCCTGTGAGATGATCACTTCCTGCTTCACCGCCGCGGTACGCATGAAGTCGTTTTATGCTTTTTTTTTTTTTTCAAATTATAGAAACTGAGGCACGGAGAGATGGAGTGATTTGTCTGTAGTCACAAAGCTTGAAAGTGGGGAGCCACAATTCACTCCTGGTCTGTCAAACACCAGGACCTGTACTTGTAGCAATGACTGTAATAACCTCAGAATGTATCTGTGTAGAAATACAGGCATGCATTAATATTCTAGGGTTACTGTAACAAAATACCACAAACAAGATGGCTCGAAACAACAGAAATTTATTGTCTCACAGTTCTGGAGGCCAGAAGTCTGAAATCAAGGTGTGACAAGGCTGTGCTCCCTCTGACGGTGGTAGGGAAGTAGCTGTTCTAGGCCTCTCTCCCGGCTTCTGGAAGCCTCAAGCATGCCTTAGCTTGTAGATGCATCCTGCCAGTCCTCCATGCTCACACAACATTCTCCCAGAGTGTCCTCACATGGTCCTCCACGTTTCCCCTCTCCTGTTGGATTGGGTCTCATCTGATGACCTCATCTAATTTAGTTAAATCTGCGTAGACCCTATTTCCAAATAAGGTAATATCCAATGCTATTGGGGTGAGAACGCCAACATATCTCTTTGCAGGGACACAATTCAACCCGTAACTAGGTGTAAAATTAGAAACTGATCAAATATCCAGGAAGTGTGACCAGTGCATGTGATCAGAAAACAGAGTCAGGCATTCTCAGCAGTAAATATTTATTACAGGTCAAAGGGCCAGGTATGAGTTGCCTTCTTGCCTTGTTCTGCTGTTGTTGGGGAGGCCTTAGCACCTTCTGAGGTGGGTGAAAGCAGAGAATGGGAGCTGAAGGCTTAAAGAAAGGGTTAAGTGAGGTGGGTGGTTCCAGAACTTTGGTTTGGTGGCATCCTGTCTATGATTTCTGGCTGGTTTCTGTGATCTCTTGATGGTACTCCTGGGTGCCAGGTACATCTCTTCAGAGGTGTTGATGCTTAATGAACTGCAACTTCTCCTTCCTGCTGGCCGAGGTGCGTGAGAGGCCAAATGACTGTATTTGGGAGATGTGCAGTACAATTTCAAAATGCCTGATAATACAGTGATTCTGGTTACAATCACTATTAAAATCACATCATGGATTGTGATAATAAAAATAAAGTAATACGATGCACTAGATGATAAATATTATAAAATATTATATACGTATAATAAAGATAAAAGAAATAAGTTTAGCTTCATATAAAATTCACCATCGTGCCCTTGATTTGCCCCTGACCAGCACCCAGTTCCATGACCTTGGAGCTTCTGTCCCATGGAACAACTGTGTTTATGGGCTGTCAACCAGCTACCATAGGCAGGGGGTAGAGGCCTTTATAGGCTCCTCTCTTTTATCTCACAGGGAATTTTTAAAGACAGAGCTTAGGTTTCTGAACTCAACTTACATAATGCATCTAAAATGACATAAATATGAATGTATCTCCCCTCTTACCCCCGAGCAGCCAAGTACCAGTTCACTGAATCAGGAGAGAGCCCTAGGATTGCTGAAGCGGACAGGATGATGAGGTTGCATAACGAACTCAGCACAACCCAACTCTGATTGATTTCTCCAAAGGAAGTCAGATAGAAATGTGGACTGGGTACGCTGTATTTTTCTTACAGTAGCATATTATAAAAGCAATATTTTTGCAACTAGAGAAGAAGCGGGAAAAAGATTAAGAGCCAGAGATTGCAGAGAGGAATTCCAAGAGAATCTTTAGTCAGAAAAAGCCATGAGTCTCTCTTGTCTTCTGCCACTGTGGCATGTAAAGGAATTGAAAAGGCCTTGAGAAAAATTATTCATATTGTAGAAAAAGGACACAAGGGAGTGGGATCCATGCATTTGCTCATCAGATCACTATTGAGTACCAATTATGTTGTCAGGCATCGAACAGGCAGGGTACCCGCTTTTGTACTTCCCTGAATCTCCATGGCCATTGTCCCATTCCAAGCCATTGTTCTTTCTTGTGAATAGGATGATGTCATAGGATTTGGTGTTACAAAGTTCATGCTGACTGCTGATCACAGACAGCGTTTCAGTGGAGCAAGAGTGGCCTCAGTGAGACCAGATGGCGGAAGGCTGTGATCATTCCGAGACTGGTCCCAGGCTCCAGGAAAGAATTGGAGGCAAAATTTGGAGAATGACCCAGCAAAGCTGTGATGAATTAGATGTGAGGAGAGCAGAAGAGGCAAGGATGGCCCATTACTGACCACCCACGTTCATGGAGGCATTATTTAAGGAGATGATCAATCTGGGAGGAAAAGAAGCCAAAGCAATACAGAGTTCCACTTTGTATGTGTTAAGTTTGATGAGCCTGTGAAAACCCAAGGAGGTATTAAAGATCTGGGAGTCTGGAGCTTGAAAGAGAGCTTTGGGCTACAAATGCATTGTCAGTAGTTTTTAGTATATAGAAAGCCTAAAGAGGATAAAATTGTCTAAGAAAAGGATATGGAAATGTTATCCTAGGATTAACTTGTGTAACAGGATGGCAATAAGTGCAAAATCTTATGTTGCTAACTATGGCCTCCAAAGTCTGTAAAAACGTGGCAATGCAAGGGTTGACTACTGGTTCATTTTGCTAAATTGCATATCTTCCCTGCAAATGGAGCCCCCATTGAAATCGGTATTTCGGATGTTAGCATCTGGCTCCCTCTACTGCAGTGGGTTTCTGACTGGTGGAGGTATGCCTGCCCTTCCAATGTGGGGCTGAGGACACCACCTGATTTCAACAAGAGACTGTAGGTAGACTGCTGAGAGGTGAGATCAGTAATGAACGTCATGAAACCGAAGATTTATTAAGTACATGTGTGTCACTCATATACTTGCCACAGTCCATGTGCTATTTATTGTATACTTACACCGGTCTTAAAGATGAGTATTCCTACCCATTTTACACTGGAAAGACAGAAGCTTAGAGAACACAAGCATTTGCTCAAGTTCATGTTAATCAGTTGTAGAACAGGTCTTGGACCAGCTCTGTCCATTGACAGAGCCCAAACTCCTAAGTGCCAAGCTGTACTGCTTCTCCTGAAGCCAACAGCCTAAGAAGCATGTCCGCCCTGGGGCCCTCCATTGCTTAGCTGAGTGTAGGACTCAACTGCAGTCAGGAGCCTCACTCTCCACAGGCGGTCAGAGCCTCCAGCTTTGCTCCGACTGAAACTGCAGAAAAATACCCAGGCAATCTGGTTTTACAGTTTCCTTCTGAAATAGAAATACTAATACTAACAAATATTTTTGTGACGTGTATAGCTTATTAAAGACTTACCCAGGGGTTCTCTGGCCTCAATCTTTTATGTACCCTAAAGTCAACCATTAACTTCTTTTCATTTCCTTGGTATGTAAACCAAAAATAAAATTCTAAGTCCCCCAACCAACTGATGGACCCCTCCCCTTGGCTAAAGGCATTCCAAAGTTAACCAGAAAAACTAGCTCAGGCCATGATGGGAAGTGGGAGTCGGACATGCCTCATTATACCCTCCTCGCTTTTGGAATTCAGGCACAGCTGACCAACATTAGCATCAGCACAGAAACCTTAAGACTGATAGAACAGATTCTTTAAGTCTGATGAGAAACATTTACAATCTCTTCTCTCTGAAGCTTGCTACCTGGAGGTTTTATTTGCATGACAAACTTTATTCTCCACAACTCCTTATTGATTCCAGGTCTTTAGATAATAACTCTTGCAACCAGTTGCCAATCAGAAAATCTTTGAATGTGGCCAGGCACTGTGGCTCTCACCTGGAATCCTAGCACTTTAGGAGGCTAAGGCAGATGGATCACCTGAGGTCAGGAGTTCGAGACTAGCCTGGCCAACATGGTGAAACCCCATCTCTGCTAAAAATGCAAAAATTAGCTGGGCATGGTGGCGGGTGCCTATAGTCCCAACTACTCGGGAGGCTGAGGTGGGAGAATTGCTTGAACCCAGGAGGCAGAGGCTGCAGTTAGCTGAGATCAAGCCACTGCACTCCAGCGTGGGCGACAGAGTGAGACCCCTTCTCAAAAAGAAAGAAAGAAAGGAAGGAAGGGAGGGAGGGAGGAAGGAAGGAAGGAAGGAAGGAAGGAAGGAAGGAAGGAATCTTCCAGGAAGGAAGGAAGGAATCTTCCAATCTGCCCACAACCTGAAAGTCCCCTCCCTTCCAATTTTCCTGCCTTTCCAGACAAAACCAATGTACATCTTACATGTATTAATTATGTCTTACATGTATTGATGTCTTATGTCCCGCTAGAATGTATAAAACCAAGCTGTAGCCTGACCACCTTGGGCACATGTTCTCAGGATCTCCTTGGGCTCTGTCTCAGGCCACTGATCACTCATATTTGGCTCAGAATAAATCTCTTCAGGTGTTTTACGGAGTTGGACTCTTTTCATTGACAGATAAAATAGGAAAAGGAGTGAGGGAGGAAGGAGGAGGTGTTCGGGGTGGGTCCATCCCGGAGGGAATTGTTTTATCCTGGCTTCTCCCTCCATCATTCATGGTAGAGTGTTGGTCTTTTTAAATGTAGGAGGTTTAGAAGAACTGTGTGCTCAGGGCCAGAGAACACAGGGACGGGCACAGGTGGAACCCGTAGAAATCTCAGGGGAAGAGGCTCCAAGTGCCTGAATCTCTTTCCCTCTTCACCCCACTAGGCCCCTTCTGCTTCATGCTCATCTGCCCCACTGGGGCCTTTGGAGCAGGGTCCCACCTATTGAGAAGCCTAGGGTGGGGGAGCCCCAATGTATCTTACAAAGAAAGATGCTGCAGCTCTGCATTCTTCCACATTTCCCCTCCATGCCAGGAGATTAAAATTCCACACTCCAGTTACTATAAAACTGATGCATAGGATTTAATAGGCTTTTATAAATTGTTGATTAGACCTGACCTCTGCGTCGCCTCATGGTTCCAGGAAATGACCATTTAAAACTAATTCCTCAAGTAAATGGGGGCTGTCTTGCTGCAGAGCAGAGACATTCACCATGATTTTTCTTATATTAGTTTGTATTCATTTCTGGCTGAGAAGAG
Source organism: Piliocolobus tephrosceles (assembly GCF_002776525.5). Lineage (NCBI taxonomy): Eukaryota > Metazoa > Chordata > Mammalia > Primates > Cercopithecidae > Piliocolobus > Piliocolobus tephrosceles. The sequence continues at coordinate 42,348,927 of NC_045453.1, read as the reverse complement.
ATCTTCCTTACAATAAACGGGATTTTCTATTCAAATGGAATTTTTAATTTCTCTGGTTTAGTGTTCGTTCCAGACGAATTGTGAAATGCTGTGAATAAACACTCAAAACACTGGTGTGGAGCAAAGGCTTGTTTTGTGGCCTTCCTGGTTTTTTAATTTTGCCGTTTTTAAAAGTCAAATGTCACTTTTTTAGGAGCCACCAAAATGTAATTGAATTTGGGGAGGCTTTGGATGTGTGATTACAATCAACACACGCTACAATCCATAGTCTTACTGGTGTGTTCCAAATCCAAAGAAATTCCTAAAAAGGCAAACAATGCTACAGAAGCTGTATTTTCAAAGGAGGAAAAATGCATGCCTTTGTTTGGGGTCCACCTGAATATATTTTTCATTTGCTTGGGAAGGAAAAACAAAGTCCTCTGATACAGAAGAGGTAACTTTAGAAATGCAGAGGGCGTTGCCCCGGGCATTTATAAATTGCCTGCATGCATAAGGCTCCCTGCCAGGTGCCACAGAAGAAGTAGTGTTAAGGGTTCAGACAAGATGGCGAATTCCAGTTGCCTGAGTATTTACATAGACTCAGAATTTGAGATAACAAAAGACCCTAAAAATCACTGAATCATATCACCCACTTCTACAGAAGGAGACGCTAAATCCTAGAAATGTCAAATTATGTGCCCAAGTGCTTGTACTTAGAGCATTTATTATTTTGGGACTGTTAGTTGTGTGTGAGGCACTGTGGTGGGAACTTTATCTACTTTATTTAGGGTACTCACAGTTTTGTGGGGTGAGTGCCTTGATCCCCACTTTACAGATGGGCAAACAAAGGCTCTGAGAAGTTAAGTGAACTGGTCCCAAGTCACAAACCTAATAAGTAGTGCCAGAGCCGGGGTTTGGAACTAGAAGTGCTGACTGCAAAGCCCAGCATAGACTTTCCATGACACATCCCAAACACGGGCTGATTCTTAGCTTGGAGCAGACGCTGGGTAGGGAAAACCCTGAGCTTCTTTGGGGCCAGGAACTGGGCCATACCAAGTAATGGGATGGTGAACTGGGGACAGTTGGAGGAAGGACATCTATTCTGAAGTTAGGGAACTTCTGGGACCTCGGAGGGCCCTCTGGGGTACAAAGAAGGAAACCGAGGCCCAGAGACACCACCTGAGTTGCCTTACTAGTGCCTGGGACTGTACTCCCAGCCCTCCAACTGCTACAACTCCTGGGGTTCCCCTTCTCCATTTCCTCACAGCCGAAACCAGCATCGGAGCATCTGGGTCCTGATAGAGAGTAGAGTTTGGACTAAGAACACCACTAAGTCAAAAGGCAGAAATGTCCGTAAGGAAATTACAAGTAACTTAAAAGAGAAAATAAGGCCATGTGGGTGATCCAGCGAGAGCAATAATGGTAGTGATGGGAGGATTCATCCTCTTGGATCATCACAAATCTGTAAAAAGGAGACTGAGCCATATTCTTGCAATTCCAGGTCCAGCTCAGAAAGGTGTCTCAGTGAGAGGATTGAAGGGTGTTTGACTTCTGGCTCAATTCTAACCTAAATCCTGCCAGTTTTACATAGCAAATGCTGTATCCTGTGTGTCAAGGTGATAACAGGCATTCAAAGGACAGATTTTTTAAAAATCCTCCTAATTATTGATAATATCGTTAATATTTATTGAGCGCTACCATGCGCAGGTGCTGAGCTAAGTGCTCTTCTCTGGACCAGGCCCTGGGCTGGGTATTCCAGAGAGATCATCTCAACTCATTCTTACAGCACAGTCCTCAGGGCACGGGTCACTAGAACTGCACCTCAGTGGGGTATAACTAACTTGCTTAGGATGAGCAATGTGGAAGCTGAGATTTGAATAAGAAAGTAAGGAAGTAAGAGAATGTAGAAGCTGGGATTTGAATAAGAAAATGTGTCCAAATTCCAGGATCCATATTGACTCCCAGGATGAAAAACTGATTCATTCTGGGCCATGCTTGTCAAATTGCAGCCAAGCAGAGAGCCTCAGATAAATGTCCCCAGACCCAAGCACTGGAAAAACAAGTATTAGTATTTTTCTTACTTGAACACTTTGAGATTTTCTAAAATAAGACTTTCAGTGGTTAGACAATCTAGTCGTGCCTTGGCTTTCAAAAGTATACCATGTATTGCTTACAAAGCTCGAGTTAGTGTGATGGATGTGGTTTTTATTGGTACCAGCATGTTTTATGCCTCCAGGGAAAGAATACATGAAATCTTTGGTTTGTCTAAGCATAGCAAAACCAGTCTATTTCTGGAGGTTGCGGTGTTTGCCCTAAAGAAGCGATGTTATGGCTTCTGTAATAGTTGAATCATTTTCTTTCTGCGATCACCTCATTAACAGATAATAGCTTTTATTTCTGATTATAAAGACAGTATCTACTCATTGTCTATGATTTGAACCATTCAGAAAAATACAGAAACAAAAATACAAAACACCAGTGCCTCATTGACTCAGCTCTTGGGCCAGAGTGTAATGTGATTCAGAGCATGAATTCTTAATGTGGAAGATATTCCTTGAGAAATTTCACTTATCATGAAGGTAGCTATATAATTTTAAGACTGCATAGGCCTAGAATTCAGTTAAAAGGAATTAAAATAGCAAGGAAATAATCATGACCTAGGGTTGTTTGTGAAGACAGCTTCCGATAGTGGTCACAAATTGATATGTTTTGAGAAGCAGTGCCTCTTTAAAAATACAATCACAAGGGACCAGGTGTCCTATTCTCTGCTCAGATATCACATGCCCTGCTACCTACTGAAATCTGGGTGTAATGAGCTTCTCTTAAAGTAGACCAAGCCAAGTGGGAATCAAAGGTCTCGCCATGAGTCCACCCAGTGGCCAACACTGTGTTAGTGGAAATGCCCAGTGCTCAAGAATATGACTGGTGCTGAAACGAAAGGCCAGATGGGGAGGTGGGACAGTGTGATGAATAAAAACACGTGTTCTGGAGCTAGATGGCCTCTGTTGCAACCCTCGTGAATCCACTTACAAGCTGCGGATCTCTGGGCAAACTAATTAACCTCTCTGAGCCTCAGTTTCTTCATACGTAAAATGAAAATAAGAATAGCACCTGCTTCAAAGGAGAAGATTAAAGGAGCTATGCTACATAATACTTGAATTTAATTGGCATAATGAGTGCACTCAGCATTTGTGCTGTGGCTTTACATGCAACAAGGTCAATAATAGAAAGTCTTGAAGAATAGGAAGGAAGTTCATTTTATTTCAGTTCTTCTAGTAATAGAGAGATGAAAGGGTGGTTGCAGCCTGGCCAGATGGTTGCATTTGTTAGGAGAGGCTAACAAACCCCAGACTTTCAGGGGCTTGTAAAGAAGAGCCACTCAACCCACATCCACTGCATGATCTTGGTTGGGTGGCTCTTCTCCAGGTGGTAATGCAGGGATCCAGGCTGTTTTTATTTTGTATCATGTCATCTGGAACATATAGTTTACAAGGCTATTGCAGAAAGGGAGAGAAGGCTGGAGACACATGGCATCACTTTAAATGCCAGGTCTGAGGGTGGCATATATCACTTCCACCCATATTTTACTGGCCCAAACCCAGTCACATAGACCGTCCCCAATGCAAGAACATCTGGGACATAGAAGTCACATGGATGGATGCTCAGTGGGCAGTGGCTGCATGTTGTAAGGAGTGTGTAGAAATCACTTATATTGCCAAGAAAGAGAACATGGATAATGACTGCAATAGGTGACTTTCTGGAGGTTAGGAAAACTCCTTGTGTCCTGGCTTTGGGGATCTGTTTAGAAAAGCAGCAGTGTTGCATCATCCAGGGAATCTGACATCTGCATACCCTTTACCAAGTGACACGATCTCTCTGCTCACGGCAACCCCCGTCTTCTGGGTTCAAGTGATTCTCCTGCCTCAGCCTCTGGAGTAGCTGGAATTACAGGCATCCACCACCACAGCTGGCTAATTTTTGTATTTTTTTTGTAGAGACGGGGTTTCACCATGTTGGCCGGGCTGGTCTCAAACTCCTGACCTCAAGTGATCCACCTGCCTTGGCCTCCCAAAGTGGTGAGATTAAAGGCCTGAGCCACAGCACAAGGCCTATTTACCAAGCTTTTTATAAGTGAGGCAAAGAGCTATGAAGGAAGATCATGTCTTGTTTTTTGTTTTTTTCAAGAAAAGTGTTTCCAGGTATTCATCTGTGGCCAATCCTCATTAACTCTGTGCTTGCAATTACTGTGCCCCCTAGAGCTGGGGATACAAAACCTAAAACATATGTACTGAAGGTTATTGATGACCATGCATCATCAAAGAACGGTTCCATTTCCCATGATAGGTTACTAAGGTAGCATAATTTGGCTTTACATTGTAAATTAAGCCCTAATTTAAAAATCTGTTTTATTGTTTGAGGTGTTAATGTTGGAGGTGTTAACCCTTCCTTATCTGGGCTTGCACATGACCGGGATCCACAGGAACGTTTCAGACAAAGTTGAATGGAGAATTATTCATGAAATATCCACTGGATTGATCACACTAGATTGGTCTGTCTTTCCCACTAAAACTCTTGAAGGAAAGGTCCAGATCAAGCCTATATGTTCCTTGCCATATGCCTAGCACCTAAGCCAATGTCAGGCATGAGATATGTATTTTAAAATGTTAGCCAGCCATGGTGGCTCACGCCTGTAATCCCAGCACTTTGGGAGGCCAAGGCGGGTGGATCACATGAGGCCAGGAGTTTGAGACCAGCCCGGCCAACATGGTGAAACCCCGCTTCTACTAAAAATACAAAAATTATCCAGGCCTGGTGATTCACGCCTGTGGTCCCAGCTACCTGGGTTGCTGAGGAACAAGAATCAATTAAACCTGGGAGGCAGAGCTTGCAGTGAGTTGAGATGGACTCCAGCCTGGGCGACAGAATGAGACTGTCTTAAAAAAGCAGTTAACTATTAAAATGTTATTATTGAATAACAAAGTTTAAAAATAACTGCTGATTTAATTAACCGATGTCCCCAAGAATTGGAAAAAGCCTGATTCTGCCTGTAAATGTACGTCTTCTCCTGTGTTCTAAATGGCTCCCTTGCTCCTACTTGGCATGAACCAAACTCATCAGCTTCGTATGCCAGTCTCGCCTCTTCCTCTTCTAAAGCATTACCCAGGTTGATCTGTCCCTTGTCTTAATTATTAAGACATTTATTAAGACAGTTATTTCCTCCCTGGTACACAGATGTATTGACTTCACGGCCATTCAACAGGTGTTTGACCGTTTGACTGCATCTCCTGCCTACCTGTGTGCTGGCTGCCCGGCTCAGGCCTGCAACAGGGGGCGCCCAGAATATCCTAGCAGATTTGGACAGTGAGTGTATGAAGAAAAGCTCAAACCATTTCCATCTCTCCTTTTAGTATGTGACCCCACCCAGGAATTCAAAGAAGCGGCTGCCTAGGTCAGTGGTGGGTTCTCTTGAGTGCCCCATGGTGGTGGTGGGTGGGAGTCTATAAATCCCAACTCTTGCTCATCCTGGTGGTCGTGTGTTGCTGTATCAGATCATAACACAACAAATATGTGTTACATTAGAGTGGTAACTGGAAAAACATTCCGTGTTTAACAGTTTATTTTCATACGGTTTTCTCAAACTAAATTCCTGCTCATTTATTAATCCCACAAACATCGGCATAGAAGTTCCTGTGTGCACAGGCCTTTGTCATGGACTGTAGATGGCCCTCCCCATCACTGCCCCTTTGAGTCTCGGCCATGGCCACACCAGGGTTCTCTGCACACTCCCGTCAAGGCCTTCTCATGGGCTTCCCTGGACCCCCAGGTTTGTGGATGTCACATCCAAAGCCCCCTCTCATTCCTGCCCTGTTTGGATGGGGACCTGGCTGAGGCTGTCTTCCAGTCTCTGACCTGGGTGATTCCTGTCCAGGCAACGGCTCTGGGTGGCTGGAGGTGAGGCCCTGAGCTGGGGAGCTGTGTTGATCTGAATTCGTCCTGAAGCCGGCTCTGAACAAGGATTTGATTCGAATGCGAGTAGTTGATTGGGAGAGTGGTCCCAGGAAACCCCTAGGGAAGTGGGGAGGTGAGGCAGGGGAGCGAGGCAACAATATGAAGAGTGTTATCAATCATTTACCCCATGGACAGCTAGAGCTTACCCGTGCCGAGGAGCTGACTGTCCCACTAGGGGTCAAGGTGTGGATGATGCAGGGCAGGTGTTCACATTCACTCTCTTCAGTTGTAGGTTGAGGGCTACTGGGGTCTGGGAACTGATTCCCAGCATTTCAGGCCTCTCCCTGGGAAAAGCTCATTCCAAGAGCCAGAGGAACCCTCAGGCAAGGAGACGGGGATGCTGGCAGTGTGGAGTCCAGCAGGCTGTTGTGGAAGAGGGGACGTGAGCAGCACCTGCAGTGTCTACTCCGGGCCGGAGGCCAGGTTAGCACAGTGAGACACTGGCGGATACAGTGTGTCCGAGCAGGGCTGGCACATGGCACTGGATGGCGCTGCTTGAAATTGGCAAATTGCCTGCTACCCCAAGGCAACTTGAAAATCAGTTGTGGCTTTGCCAGTAACTCCTGCAACCTGTAGTTTTATTCAGGATAGCAGATGCTATCAAGGGGGCTGTGCCCTTTGCTGATGTGGTTGAGGTAGGAAGTTTGCTTGTTTTGGTGATGGCTGATGATATGTAAGAATTTTAGCTTCAAGTATGCTATAGCGGTCAGAAAGGAATTTAAACAATTGTGTGTGTGTGTGTGTGTGTGTGTATGCATGTTAGTTATTACAAAAGGTTTCTTGTTTAAAAAGCTATATATATTGTTGTACTAAGAAATGCTTGTATTGTGAAGAGCAAATAGATTTGGGTAAATGGATGTTTTAGCACAGTAAATGGCATTATTATTTAAACGCATAGGGAACTCTGGGTTTCAGTAGAATAATGGTGGTTGCCTACATCCAAATCTCTTACCTTAACTTAAAAAAATTTACCCAAATCAACAAATAGAGCAAATAAAACCATTGTTTACACAAGCCCCCGGGATTACTAAGAGACAAAATTCTACAGACTTCAAATGTCCTGTAAGTAGTGAGAGAAGCACCCAGGTCCAGTCAGGCAGGCTCTGGAACCCGCCCCTGTCTAGAGCGTTGGGCGGGGACCACAGAGGACAAGTGGAGATGGGCAGGAGTGTGCAGAGCCTGGGGTGATGCAGCCCAGATCACGTCACCTGTGGAAAGACAGGCCCCATCCTGAGTGGGAATACCAGACGGTGTGAGACTGGAGGCTACAGCCGTAGGAAAGGCGAGATTACTGGGAGAGACGAGGGAAACTAGGAAGGGAACTGCCCCTTGGCGACTTGGTGATATCCAGAAAGAAAACAAAAAGAATAAAATAAAGGGTGCTTTACAGATCAAAGAAAACCAGAAAATTAGACATGCTCCCCCTATTCTAAAGTAAACACAATGAAGAAATTACACTTCACACTATCAACGGTAGAGGGCGCGTCTGAATCAAGAAACCTAGTTAGCCACCCACACACTGTCCCCTGCCTACATCAACTCTCACCCACAATCCAATAAAGAAAACAGATGACAGAAAGAGCAGAAAGTGGCAGACAACGTGCAAGCAGAGCTGCAATCAGAAGAAATGAGTTTATGAATCTAAGCATTCCAGCTAGTGAGTGTTCTCACCCCTCTACACACACACACACACCAGAGCAAAAGAAAACTGTAATGGCATTCCAACACTAATTAAATGTCCTAACATAAGAATTTTCATATGTTAAAAAACCCAACCTTTAATAAAAAAAATCAGAACTAAAATGGGCAAAACCCAGGACGATGTGAAATGAGAGTTGACTGAACTCCGGAGAGGACATGGAGAAATTCAGTTTGCAGATACTTGTGCTGCCAGACGGGACATCCTTTCAGCGGAAAGTGAATGGACCAGAACTTAGCACCTTTTCTCTGTTGCCTTTTCCCATCCACGGGCCTATGTTTTCTAAACCCCAGCCCGTGGCAAGCATTTCTTATCCATAAGCGTACTGACTATTTCAGTGGGGAACACTGTGAAAAGCCAATGTTGGCTATCATTTTTACTTGCCAAGTTCTCTATTATATGAGACTGTAGGAAATACCCAAATACTTTCCCAGGGAAAATCAAGTTGAGTGGATTAAACTTTCCAAGGAGAGCTTCATTCTCCTAGGTAATATGTCGAACTTTCAGAGATAAACTTTTCAGAGATGTTTCCAAATTATAATGAATGACTATAATAAATCATGCTGTATTTTATACCTTAAAAAGTAATTTTCATACATTATATTCATCATTAAAGTTGTAGATAAGTCAAAGTAACACATATGATAGTTTCTTCCCTGCCTCTGTGTGACCACAAGTAGCTTAGAAATGCTTTGCCTTGGTTTATACATGTGAAAAATGAGAATGGGAATGGCTTTCCCCTCTGTGACATTTCCAGTGCATTGCTAACTTCAGTCTGTGGGACAGATTGTATTTTTCTAAACATAACCACAATGTCATCACCCATCCCACACCTTCTCCTAGGCACCTCCTTATCAAGAGGTAAAGTTGAATGCCTGTCCCCTTGAGTCTGGGTGGGTTTGTGTCTCACTTGTACCCAATAGAATGCAGCAAAAATAATACTGCATTACTTCTGAGGATAATTTGAAAAGAAAAAGATAATGCAATTTTCACCTTGCTGTCTGGTGCATTCTTGCTGGAATGCTGAGCTGCCATGAAAGCAGATTCTGAGGCCACCATACTATGAGGAAACTCAAACTAGCCCAGGCAAACAGATCACATGACAAAGCCCTGAAGCTACATGAAAAAAGAGAGAGATGCCCTAGCAGTCTCCAGCTGTTCCAGCAGTACCTTCCTGCTCCCCACCCCCACACACTCTGCCTTTTGTTCCAGCTCCAGTTACCATCTGGCTGCAACCACATTTGAGACTTTGAGCCAGAACTACCCAGCCAAGCCCTTCCTGAATTCCAGACACTCAGAAACCATGGCAATAATAAAATGGTTATTGTTTTAAGCCACTGAGTCTTGCGGTGACTTGTTATATAGCAATAGATAATGAGGATGCCTGAAGCGTAAAGATGCATGAAGCCATCATTTCTAGGGAAAGCAGTGTGACTGTGCCTAATACCTTTTGCGGTAGTGTTGTTTTGGATAATTTTTATAGAGGAAGTTGATAGGACAGGACATGTCTCTTTTGGGAAGAATTATATTCCTCTCTAGATTTAGCTTACAAGCTAACCCTTCCAGTGGAAAAGAATTGAGTTATTTTCCAGTGATTTTCTGTTTTTGTACTTGCAAAGCTTTGTGTATCCATTGCTTTTGGTGAAAGTAAATGATAGGATAGGGTACTGGAGAGAGCTGTTTATTTTGTTTCTGGATGGGATAAAGCTAAAAGGACATAGGGACTAAGAATGTGGCCGCTGGTCTCAAGGATTTCTAATAAAGCCCAACATTGGGTAGCTCTCAAGATAATTCTATGGTGAGCAAACATATTTAACATTCTAGGCCACAATAAAGAGAAAGACTGGCCGGGTGCGTTGGCTCATGCCTGTAATCCCAGCACTTTGGGAGGCCGAGGTGGGTCACAAGATCAGGAGTTTGAGACCAGCCTGGCCAACATGGTGAAACCCCATTTCTACTAAAAAATACAAAAATTCGCTGGGCATGGTGGTATGCGCCTGTAATCCTAGCTACTCAGGAGGCTGAAGCATGAGAATTGCTTGAACCCAGGAGGCAGAGATTGCAGTGAGCCAGTGCACTCCAGCCTGGGTGACAGAGCAAGACTCCATCGTAAAAAAAATAAAAATAAATAAAAAAAAAGAGAAATTACCTCAAATGGGGGGCTGGAGGGAGAAGGTTTTATTCCTGATGGTGAAAGTGTAGTGATTAATGTCATGCGGTCAGACGGTTTGAATCCTAGCTCCCTCACTTACTGGCTGTGTGACCACGGGCAAGTAAATTAAATTTATTTCTCATGCTTTTGTTGCCTCTTCTATTGTTATGATGGTTATAGCAAGGATTGAATGAAATAATAGACATGAATGGCTTAATACAATATTAAGCATATACTGAGTGCTCAATAAGTGGTAGCTAGTGTTATCATTATGTTATGCTCTCTGGATTTTGTATTTTAAACTCCAGATCCAGAGACATAGATCTAATAAGGGGAAGATAGACAGTTCAGAGATTAAATTGCTTGACTCAAGCATGTGTTACTGGCGACCGTGTTACTACCCTATGCATTACACAAGACAATTTCAGATCTACTCCATCTGTCCAAGGTGATAGTCTTTTCCAAATAGAGGAAGACTTCCTCTATCAGTAGTGTGAAGAACTACACCCCTCCCTAACTTGAATTTCCGAATAAGTTATTGTGTTTTTATTGTAGAATTTAACATTTAGATTAAAAATACCTAGTGTGATCTCAGCAAACTACCATTGAAAGGTAACCACTTGAATCTGACAAAGGGTATGTGCAAGCCATATTGAATGGTGAAATACTTACTGCTTTCATTCTGATGTATGGAATAACACAAGTGTGTCCTATCGCTTTTATTCACTCTCACCTTATAGCACCTATCACTCTGTCACCTGTATTCAACAATGTACTGGTAGTCTTACCAGGATACTAAGGCAAGAAAAAGAAATAAATCTTATTAAAATTAGAAAATAAGAATTGGCTGGGTGCATTGCCTCATGCCTGTAATCCCAGCACTTTGAGGGGCAGAAGCAGGCCGATCACTTAAAGTCAGGAGTTCAAGACTAGCCTGGCCAACATGGCGAAACCCTGTCTCTGCTAAAAACAAAACAAAACAAAACAAAAATACAAAAACTAGCTGGGCATGGTGGCAGGCACCTGTAATCCCAGCTACTTGGGAGGTTGAGGCAGGAGAATCACCTGAACCCAGTAGACAGAGGTTGCAGCAGGCTGGGATGGCACCGTTGCACTCCAGCCTGGGCAACAAAGCAAGACTTTGTCTCAAAAAAAAAAAAAAAAAAAAAAAAAAAAATTAAATTGCCATTACTCAGGAGTTAAAATACTAGTAGCAAGTAGAAAATTAATTAGAAAATGGGATTTACAGTACCATACAAAAATAAAAATTAAATTGCTTGACTCAAGCATGTGTTACTGGTGACCGTGTTACTACCCTATGCATTACACAAGACAATCTCAGATCTACTCCATCTGTCCAAGGTGATAGTCTTTTCCAAATAGAAGAAGACTTCCTCTACAATAGATGTGCAAGAACACCACACTAAAACTACAAGACATTGAGAGAAATTAAAGAAGATCTAAATAGATAGAAGGACATACCATGTTCATGGATTGAAATATTTTAAAGATGTCACTTCCCCCCAAAGTGATCTACAGATTCATCAAAATTTCAAATAAGTCCAGCAGAGTTATTTTCTGTTTAAATTGGTAAGTTAATTCCAAAATGTAGGTGACTGAAAAAAATTATAAAATTCAAAGCCTTATTTAAGAACAACAACAAATCTGTAGCTCTTACATTACCAATTATCAAGACATGCTATAAAGCTACATAATGAAGACTGTGGCATCAGAATAAGGATAGACAAATAGGTAAATGGAACAGAAGTGAGAGTTCAGAGACAGATCTACAAGGTAATGCAGTATCTTGGCTTACAACAAAGGCTACACTCCAATTAAGCAGGCATAGAGGTGGGAGAAGAGTCTTTTCCACAGATGGTGCTAGTCAGTTGATGTTCCTGAGGAAAATAATAAAACTTGATTCCTATGCCATACACAAAAATGATTTTATGATGGATCATAGGCTTAAATGTTAAAACTAAAACAACCTTCTAGAAAAGATATAAGAGAAATATCTTCATGAACTTGGAATATGCAAAGATTTTTTAAATTAGTACTTTTCACTTAAGACGTCTGCACTTTACTGTACGTTAATTATACTTCAATAGAATTTCCTCTCCTTTGTCTTTTGTTATGTGACACTCTTAATTTTCTTCCTAGTCCTTTATGATTTCTCTATCTCAGCTAGTTTGCTTTATTTCGTACAAGATTCTTTCTGCAGTTTACTTATTTTCTCTTGCTACAGTTGGTATCTTGGGCATCTTACCTATTTGTAGTTTTAACTGCTTGCTTCCTGTAGGTGGCTTTTAGTCTTGTATCTGTTGTTCCAATCTGCTTCCTCCTGTGGGGTCATAGGGCTCTCAGGGACATCCAACTGTTGCCTGGTTCCCTGCCGTGTGCTTCAGTCCCCTCCCTGCATCCCCAGGGGTTTTTCAGTCTGTGCTCTAATATTTTGATGAGGAGAAAATCAACCAATCCCAAAATGCTAGCTAGAGATTCCTTGTCTCTAGTTATAGTTTGTCTTCCTCTAATTTCTGCCCTTTGGTTCTCCTCTTGTATGTTACTGATCAAGTCTGATTCCACTCACATGACAGAGCCTTCCCTGCTTTTTCTTTCCTCCAAGTCAATCATCCAAGACTCCTTCAAACATTTTTTCCTAAACACGGTCACATATTTCATTTCTATCTACTTCTTGACAGGCCCCAATTTTATTACAGTTCTATCAAAATGTGGCACCCAGAATCAAACAGAAGGCTTGAAGGTGATCTGGCCTCTATACACCATCATTTCCCTCGTTGTAGATGTGTTGTTTTCTGAATATAGACTTATTTATTTGTCTCTAGTAATTCTTCAACTGCCTTTTGTATTTCTCAATCTGGATCTCCCTGGAAACCTCAGACTCAATTTATCCAAAAATGAAATAATCATACATCCACTGACACCAGCAACTGCCCCAGTCTTACAAGGCCAGCAAGTCAGGTTGCCTGCTTCCCACTCAGATAACTTGATCTCTAGCCTGATTATTTAGGGGGCAGCTATTACTCCACTCAACTTTCGTTCTCTATTTGTGTATGTGGGTTTAGGGAAGGGGAGGTTTTATCCCAATACGAAATATCCATTTATTCCTGTTAATTTTTCAACTAATGTTAGACTTTTCAAGTTGGACTTAACTTATCTAAATATAGGATAAGCTGGGCTCTGTGGCTTGTGCTTGTAGTCCCATCTACTCTGGAGGCTGAAGTAGGAGGATGACTTGAGTCCAGGAGGAGTTCAGTGCCAGCCTGGGCAATGTAGGGTGACCCCAGCAGTAAAAAAGTTAATAAAAATAGAATAATCATCCACTTGCCCAAACCAGTTTCCCCTCCCAACTTCCTTTTCCTTTGGGTGGCCTTATCTGGCCCTTCTTCATGTCTGTCACCTTTGTTGTTTGTTGAAGCCCATATTCCTTAGTTCAGGTCTCTCTTACTTGCCCTAAGTGGTCCTTCCACCTCCAGCACTCCACTCCTACTCTGAGATGGTCACCAGCTTCCATTGGTTTACATTGTAAAATGGAAACCCTTCCCTTTGTGCAGACCATGACCTGGCCTGCCTTTCCATGTGAATCCTCAATGCCCCAAGGGCTAACCAGTGTTCTAATGGTTGTACCTTGGCACAGCTGCTTTAAACCAAGTGGTCCTGTCTAAACTAAAATGCCTTTCCCTACACTTCCCAGCCAAAACTACACTCGTCTTCGGCATCTCTTTCAGATGGCCCACATAGAAAAACAGGACTTCATGTGCATTCCTGTAGTGTATAGCTTAGACCTTGAACAAAATCAGCAAGTGATTTTGAAATTGAATAAACGAATAAATTACTTATCCCATTTCTTTAATTGGGAAAAGAGAATTAGAAATGATTGGAAAATTATCACAGATATGTATGTATTTCTAAAACTCTTGGTCATTTCTAAAGATAAGGTTTCCAATAAAGTGAATGAATTTATTTGAGAAAATAACTAAAATACAATTCTGTGGATGTTATTTAATTTACTCTTACATATTTAAGAAGACACCAAAGAGTATAATTTGGGAGTTACAGTGCTAAGGCTTAGATAGTTTAAGGTCAACAAAATTCTTAGCTTGATCTTTGAAAGAATACCTGATCTGCCAAAGAGGAGATGCGCCCCCTGCCTCAGATATTATTACGTGGAACTGAGAAAAACTTCATAAACTTGCAATAACATGACTTCTCCAGGGAAAGCAGAGACCATCAGTTGAGGAAAGTTAACTAAGAAGTTCTTTTTAAAGTAATCTAAATTTTCTTCATTACACAAAAGTCTTTGGAAAGGGAATGAAAAATATAACACATATAAATCCTCATTTTTTATAGGACCCTTACTTTCTTTTTCCAAAGATAAATTATTCTTTGAAATAAGTATTCCTAGAACTGTTAACAGGAGGCATTTTGAGGAAATGCTCATATTCTCATGCAAAATCAGCATTGGGGTTGCCTTAGTGCAACTAGTAAGGCTTTATTTGCCTGTATTGTGTCCACTTCAGGCAACAGGTAAGGAATAAAGTTATCTAAACTTACCTAAAATGTTCATGTTTTAGAATTACCCATAATTATTATCTTCATTCCTTTAATAATGTTGAAAAGGAAATATGTAATTTTTTTCCTTCCCTCCCCCATCCAGCTTTTTCTCAGGTGGTTTTCCATGGTTGGGGGAAGAGGAAGGATAAGTGGGACTCCTTCCAGGGACATGGCCAGAGTAGTTGACAAGGTCAAGTTGACAGTATGAGCTGAAAGAAAGAAATTCTTATTTGTGGGCAGAGGAACTGCCTGTGAAGGTCTTCAGGGTCAAATTCTACCACAGGGGAAATTACACTTCCAGCCGGCGTGGTTTGGCTTGGCTTTTTAGGGTCTACCTGTCTGTAATGGTCACCCTCATCAATGCACTTAATTCTCATTTTTAACAGCAAAAATATATCGTTTTAAAAGATGGTGAAAGGAAGATAATCAAATATATAACATGTTTACCTTAATCAAATATTGACTGAGACCTCATAGTGTCATTTCTCATGAACATTTAAACAAGAGCAGAATCCACCGGGGTCATCAGAGGGTATCATGTGCCTGAAACAAAATGTCAAAGCAGTGGTAATAGGATGCAATGAGTGATGGGTATTGTGAGAAAGACACTTGAACTAAGGTCTGGAAACTGAGGGAAGCGAAGCTCACAGGAGCAAGGGGTGCCTGCCATTGAGGACTTGGAGCACACATGGGGAGGTGAGGCAGGAGCCACCATAGGGGCTAAAGATGATTTGGTGATTGACAAGCCAAAGAAGACTCAGCTTTGCCACTGACCAACACATAGCGTTAAGAAGGTCACCTCACCTCTTCCAGCTACAAAATGAGCACATTCTATTACACCTTCATAGGCTGCCAGGGTGATTTGAGGGAGGAGGCGGCTCAGCATAGTGCCTGGCATGGAATCCCTTCTGAAGACCTGCTAGCAATTGCCTATTATGTTTTGAGATGGATCTTAAAGGTTGGGCAGGATGGTGACAGGAGATGACTGCAGAAGGCAAGATATTTTAGGCTAAGCAGCCACTGTGTGTGTGTGTGTGTGTATGTGTGTGTGTGATGTTCAGAATATAGCCTTGTGTTTGTGTGTCTGTGTGTTCAGAATACAGCAAATACACCAGCCCAGCCAAGAGGTGTTGATGACCAGTAAGACTTTGGGAATTATTCGATCAGGCAGCACTGTCCAACAGAACTGCTTATGTAATTTAAAATTTTTTTGTAGTCACATTTTAGCAAGTTAAAAGCAATAGGTAACATTAATTTTGATAAGATATTGTGTTTAATTCAATATTTCAACATATGATCAATATGAAAATTTATTTTTGAGGCATTTTCCTTTTTTTTTTTTTGTATTAAGTCTTCAAAACCTGGAGCATATATTCTACTTACAAAGCATCCCGATTCAGACTTGCCACATTTCAGGTGCTCGATTGCCACGCAGGGCCCGTGGCTGCTGTGTTGGATGGCTTAGCCATAGAGGGGCTTTCCTGTGATAATAGCATCGTTTTCCTTGAATGTTAGTCTTTCTCTCTCTCGTACCCCAGAGAGGGAGATGGCAATGCCTTTCTCTAATACGATTAATTTAACGAAAATAAAAAAAGGAAAGGAAAAAGGGAGGGAGAAAATAAGTACTCCAGGGCACTGTCTTCACAGCTGGCCTAATCCTGAGGTTTTCACAAATGAAAGCTCAAAGGGTTTAGGGAGATGTTGGAACATTCTTTGACCCTGTTAGATTATACTAGCAGAGATGCTCTAGAAATCTTGCACAAAAAAACTTATTTTACTTTGAATAATTCCAAATTTTCCAGGTTATTAAGATTACGGAACAATGTTTTAACGCTTTCTAAGGTTGGGAATTCATCGTTTTATAGGAAAAGCTGTGGGAAAAGACTGGACGAGCCTAGATTTGGGTTCCCCGTGGTAGCTACTGATGCATTGCTAGGGTTGCTAGATAGGGAAGTACAGGAAATTGAAATGAGAAAGCTCATAGCTGGGTGAGTAAATTGTTAGCCTGAGCCAACACCAGATATGGGGTCCCGTCATGAAGATAACACGGGCAGGATTAAGTACCTAACGAAAATCAATCAAATTGGTTACTGAATCTTTTCATCTGTGAAGCTTGGATACACTAAGGCAGGATGAACTGAACCAATTTTACCTCCTTTAAGAGAAGATCAGGGAAAATAATATACCCAAGATCACAATTAAGGATCCAAAGAATAATGCATCTATAGTCAACACATACAGAATAGAAAAGAAAGGCTTTAGTGAGAGATGAACTCCACCAATAGCAGCATTTCAAAATGACACCCAGCAAGTGGCCTGCATGTGCAAATCTTCAAAAAGATTCAGTGGGCTGGGTGCAGTGGCTCACGTCTGTAATCCCAGCACTTTGGGAGGCCAAGGCGGGTGGATCACCGGAGGTCAAGAGTTAGAGCCCAGCCTGGCCAACATAGCAAAACCCCCATCTCTACTAAAAATACAAAAATTAGTCAGGCGTGGTGGCAGGTGCCTGTAGTCCCAGGTACTTGGGAGGCTGAGGCAGGAGAATCACTTGGACCCTGGAGGTGGAGGTTGCAGTGAGCCAAAATCGCACCACTGCACTCCAGCCTAAGCAACAGAGTGAGATCCTGTCTCAAAAAAAAAAAAAGATTCAGTGATACTAGGTAATGATGAATAACGTACATACGAACCTTCTAGATGATGCTATCAAAATATGTGGAAAAATAAGCAACTACTTCAGTTTCTAGAGTTGTGACTCCTGGATTAAGAAAAATTAAACCTAGTTGGTATTTCATTTTCTTCAACCTGTTATTACCTTGTAGGTTTTAATTTATAAATTTCTTTATAAGGACTTCAAGGTTTCTGATGAGAACGGCGACTCAGAATTTCTCACAACGCCTCGCACCTACTAGATGTTTGATCAACATTGGTTAGTTCATGAATAATTCTGATCAAGACAATCCCCTTCATAAATTTGGCCTTCCTCCATAGAAAAATTAAATTAAAATTTAAGACAACTTAGAATTCTCAAAGTTAGAAACACTTTAGTTGTCTTTAGAGAAATTCTGGTTTGTTGAGAAACCAATGTAAGTTTTAAATGAATTTTCATTTCTCTTAGGAACACAACCCTGTTAAAGTTCAATAACCCATTTAAAGCACAGGCACTTTGCTGAGGAAATGCTCTTGTGTACACATGTGGTGACACTGGCCCAGGAAGGTCAGGACAGCATCCCAGGTTGTTCCAGCTGCTTAACCCGGACTCGCAGGGAAGTCTCAGTCAATCTGTTTCTGTTTTTAATATGTGATTATATTTCTTCTTATGGAAAAGCACCGTTTGTAAGTGGCTATAGTGTTTTAATTTTTGTAGTGATGTTTTAATTTCTGTAAGATGTTATAACATACATCATACATATTCAGTGCAAGTTCAGTTTTCTGTCTATTTTTTAGGTTGTTTGAGTTTGACTGTTTATTGTAGTTTTCAAAGTAAAAACCCCTTTGGAAGTTGACCAATAGCATTTTGCCTGGTGAGTTTTTTCCCCCTCAGGTCCTCAGAAAACTTAGTTTTAAATACCTGTGGATGCTACTGAGCAATATTAATGAAAGTTGGATATTATGATCAGCTTTTATTACCCTCTATTTTGCCCATGAGATAAGGGTGTCAGAGATCTAAAGCAATACAGTCTGATGTTAGAAGGGGTTCTAGTATGGAAAACAGCCTAACTATTGAGATCCTGCACGTGACAGCAAATCCCCTTCTCTATAAGACCAAATGAGCATTTTTTCAGCCTCCTTAGAGTGCCATTGTGTCAAATCCAAATTGGAAATATATCCTAGAATGCTAAAACTCAGTCAACAAGTGTTAAAATGCACATGCCCACCCCATGCATCATGGGCAAAGGAAAAAAGACCAGCACCCCCAAACAACACACACTGAAGCAATATCACTAAGCTCCAAGAGCTCTATGTTTAAGGATCCACAATGTCATCATTTAAGGATTTTTCAAATAGGCAAAATGCCACAAGAAAATATGAAACACAGGGCTGGGCGCAGTGGCTCAGCCTGAAATCTTGCTGTGAGCCGAGACTGCACCATTGCACTCCAGCCTGGGCGACAGAATGAAACTGTCTCTAAAAAAAGAAAGAAGAGAAGAGAAAGGAAGAGAAGAGGAGAGGAGAGGAGGAAAGAAAAGAAAGAAAAGAAAAGAAAAGAAAAAAGATAAAAGAAAGGTAGGTTAGGGCAAAGTGTAACACACACGGGCACGTACACATCCAGGAGGAATGGTATATAGGAGTTTGACCTTTTCTGTTTTGTAAAATGAAGGATTTGGTCCATAGTAAAGATTTTCAAAATGAGCCTCTATATGGACTTATTCTCAGGGATCCACATACCCTCCTTTGGAATGTCTGAAATCCAGTATGTTTTTATGTCAAGGATAACATTTACTAATTAATCAAATTACATTCTGGACTAACTAGAGCAGTGTTTTTCAAGCTGTAGGTCATGACCCCCTAGTGAATTGTGGTTCATTAAGGGGTGAAGTTCGGTACGTCCAGGGTTATTTTAAATAAAAGTGAAAAAAATGGATAATATTAGAGTATATGGCTGGTAGCAACAGTTAAGTATTGTTCTACAAAATGTTTGTTTCTGTTTTGTATGTCTATGCCTGGGTGTGGATCATGATGTGAAATGTATTTATTACCATGGATGGAAGTCAAACGTGTTTGAAAGCTACGAGTCAATAGATTCCTGTTCTCAACCTTCAGTGCACATTGGAATCACACAAGGAGCTTCAAAAATAGGGTTCCCACCCCCAGAGGCTCTGCTGTTTTGGGGTGTACTCTGGGCTTGGAGCTTGCTTAAAGCTTCACAGGTGTGCAGCCATGGTGGAGAATCCCCAAAGAATTGAGCCTTGGGACCAAGTTCTGCCAAGTAATTTCAGTGCCTGCCTCTGAGTTTGAGTTTATTTAATTTGCCTTGGGGCCAAATCGTCCCATAAACTGAGATGGTTGCAAGGTATGAAGATGGCCAGAGGAGGCTTCACACGTAGTCAATGTTTGTTTGTTTTCCCCTAGTGAAGGCCAAATGCAGTGTGATGGGGGCGAATGAATGAAAGCTGCCCAGTAATTCAGGTAGAGAAATGTAGTGGGAGAATTCAAAAAGAGAGTGGAAGAGATTGGAATAATTTGAATTGTGTGAGCAATTTCAGCTGCCATTCCACTCAGCGAGTGAGTGTCCCAGCATCAGCATGACGCAGAGCACTGGAGTCTGCTCTTCCCCCAGGTGGTCTCAGTTTATAGGTACCTATCACTAGTATGAGCCTCTGCACACAGCAAATTAGCTGTCAGGGTAATTTTTGACTTATTCTCTCATGTAAGCCCTTCCTCTCTTAGAATATGTAGCCCCACAGTATTTATGTTGCAAGAGTGACTTAGTTTCAGGAAAACATTATCCCTTGCATTAATTGAGTTACTTTCAATTATATTAATTTGCATTCTTGTTCTTATATAATTTACAATTTTGCTTGGTTTTATAACTATGTAAAAACAAGAACATAAGCCATTTACACCTAGTTACTTTATTTGTACATACTTATTTGATACCATAATATAAACCATGCAACAGAAGAACCCCTAGCATTTTTGTCCCTTGAAAGGATAACCTTACTTTACTCACTGGCTCACGTTACTCCGTGTGATTTGTGAAGCTCGCCCTGAATACCAAGTGGGGCAGTAAATTGAATCCAAGGCCTATCTATTAGTAAATATTAGAAGACATTGTGAAGTGATGTCAACGTCGCTTAATGTTTATTGGGATGATTTTGAGTAGTCCTATCTGTGTGGGAAGCAAGCGTTCAGAGGAAAATCTGGATTAAGGAGGAAAGTGGGATTTAAATGATTCCTGAAAAATGGTGATGATGATGATCACTAACATTGACGGTGGTGGCAGCTCACATTGTTTGAGCATTTACTAAATAACCTGCAATGGACCAATGCTTTCTATGGATTATTCTACTTAATCTTTAGAGCAATGCTTTGAAGTATAATAAATGCTGTTATAATTACCCTATTTTTTATATAAGAACCCAGGTTAAGTAATTTGCCTGAGCAACTCATCTGGGACTGAAGCCCAAGTATGTTGCATCCCAGCCCAAGAGCTGAATCTTCTCAAGGAAGAGGAGAGGGACAGGGAGGATATTGCAAGCCAGAAAGCTAACATGGACCCAGGCGTGAAGGAAGGGATGTGTGTGCATCTGTGTGTGAGAGTTCCAGGAGAGGAGGTGGCGGGGAAGTCAGAGGTCAGTTATAGAGCCTGACAGAGGAGCCAAGACTATGAAGTATTGGGAAAGCAATGGGAAAAAAAGAATGAGATAACCTTCTTATACCGATGTTGGGAGTTTGATAGGACATCCTGAGGATGGAATAAGCAGGAGAATGGAGCAATGAGAAACATATATTTAGAAAAGAAACACATACACGTGTGTGTGTGTGCATGCGCGTGTGTTTGTGTGTGTGTGCGTGTGTGTGTGTGTGTAATTGGATATTGGAATGCACAGAAGCAATCTGGAAAGATATAATTTAAATTATAAAAATGCCCACTTCTGCCAAGGATATAGGAGTTAATGGTGATGGTCAAAGGGAACTTGAGATTTGATCTAATATTTGCATTTTCAAGCAAGGTGACTGCTTTCATGCATGTACTTAGGTAATTTTGAAAAGGCTAGGATACTGATTCAAGCAGTTAAAAATGAAATATAGGATAAGATGGGATTTTTTTTTGAGATGGAGTCTCACTCTGTCACTCAGGCTGAAGTGCAGTAGCATAATCTCTGCTACTGCAACTTCAGCCTCCTGGGTTCAAGCAATCCTCCCACCTCAGCCTCCCGAGTAGGTGGGACCACAGGTGTGTGTCACTATGCCTGGTTAATTTTTTGTAGTTTTGGTAGAGACAGGATTTCACCATGTTGCCCAGGCTGGTCTCGAACTCCTGAGCCCAAGCGATCCACCCACGTCTACTTTCCAAAATGCTGGGATTATAGATGCCAGTCACTGCACCTGGCAGTATAGGAATTTCTTATTCTGATTAGTCCCATCTCCAGAATCCTAGACTGGAAGATTTTGGGATCCTTTTTGTAGGAAGTGATGTGATGCAAAGGATAAGGGAAAGAAACGAAATGTTGCTTAACTGGTGGGGAAGACAAGATGCTTGTTGATTAGTTCCATTCATGAAAGACCATGGAGAGTTTTTTAAATCTGAGCATTCGCACAGGGATTTACAGGGCATTCTGGTAAAGAAATCTCCCTCCTCGGTTTCCTGGTCCAAAGGTGGAGGACCAGGAATGGGAAGGAAAGGACATCACTGTGTTCTCATTTAGCAATGTCTCCTCCCAGAGCCAGGCTAGGAAGCAAGTCCTCAGGGTGGTTGTTCATTGTGTTTTTAATATACATACAAAACTCTGAATGGTCAATTTTTGTGTTGTAGATGGAGACGAGAGATCTGGACTTCTGAACTTCTACCAGAAAAGATAAAATGTGCAAGCCCTTCAGAACACTGGGGAGGTCAGGCTGAACTGCAGTGGGAGAGGAGAAGAGATGCTGGCGTGAAGGGGTACGTAGCAGCGAGACCATAAACCCAGTGTGCACTACCCCAGCGTTTCCTTCATTTCCAAACTCATCAGTGTGATTGGGAATATCGTGTGCTATAGTTGTGGTATGTGGCTGTGGAAGGGACTTTGCTCTGACAGAGCAATAGGGAGGACGTTTTCCAGCTGTCTGAGGGATTCTGTCCATGATACACTGGCAGCAGGGCCACATCAAGATCAGGACAAGTTAGGAGCCCATGAGCATAAAGGGAAACCATTCACATTTTCAGAGCACTCATCGTGGGCCAGGCACAGCTTTAAGTACTTTAATGGGTTAGTTCATTCAATTATCACACCACCACCATGAGGTGGGCACTGCTGTTGCCCCATCTGAGGGATGACACCACCTCTGAGTACAAAAAACCTGGCAATAACTGAAAGAGGATGTGGCAGTAATGATTCTACTTCTCTTCAGTTCCCACCACTTTGCTTCCTCTTCTCTACTTTTTGTAGATTTTTTTTCATAGAATTATAAATCTTCACACTGAAAGGAAATTGCATCAATGGGATATCAGTGTAGGCCACTATGGCAGATCATATTTTTCAACATAGGTCACAGTGATGGCTGCTCTAAAACCTTGCTACTCCTCCATCAAGTAGAGAGGTCTATTTTCCCTCTCCTTGAATCTGAGCAGGACACAAGTGACTGCCTTGACATAAAGAATGTAGCAAAGTGATGCCAAGTGACAGCAAAGTCTTGGTTAGCAAAGGGATGGGGTTTCCACCTGGCTCTCTAAACCTCTTAGGATACATGTCCTTGAGACCCAGCCACCATGTTTCTGGGAAGCCAGGCCCTGCAGAGAGGCTACATGTCGGTGCTCCAGTTGACAGCCCCACGACATGGGACTTAGAAGGCTGGCTCCAGCCCCCAGCCTTTGAGCTGCCCCCACTGATGCTGAATGGAGCAGAAATAAGCTGTCCCTGCTGAACCGTCCCTGCTGAGCCCTGCCCCTATAACAGATTCATGAGCAAAATTAACACTGTTGTTTTCAGCTGTCTCATTTAAACCCACAGCAACACTGTTTAAGTGTAAGATATCATTACACTCGTTTACAAGTAAGAAAACAGAATTTGAGTGAGATAAACTGACTTACCCAAGGCCACACAACTATTGAATGTGTTGCTGGAGTTTAAACCCAGGGCTACCTGCTTTCAAGCTTGTGAGGTTCACCACTGCTCTAACTACACATTCTTTCTGGCCTGGGATCTGGGCCTTAGCTGCCCTGTAGACACAACTGCTCTCAGAGAAAGCAAACCCTTGCACAGTAAGAGGAACAAGAGAGAAAAATGTTAGAGAACTATCTCTGCACAATATGTTGCTGCTCTATTTCTTAATTTGGACCCTGGATGGATGCCTCCTGTTCTGACTTAAATGTAGAGTTCTCTCAGGAAGCTGTCTACCTTCCCTCCATGAATTTAAATCCTGTGGTATTTGCTCATATTACACAATATTCTTTTCCCTATCATGTAAAATAATCATTATGTGATTTGTGGTTTATTTTATTTTATTTTATTTTATTTTATTATTATTATTTTTGAGATGGAGTCTCACTCTGTCGGCTGGAGTGCAGTGACACGATCTCGGCTCACTGCAGGCTCTGCCTCCCGGGTTCATGCCATTCTCCTGCCTCAGCCTCCCAAGTATCTGGGACTACAGGCTCCCGCCGCCATGCCTGGCTAATTTTTTGTATTTTTAGTAGAGACAGGGTTTCACCGTGGTCAGCCAGGATGGTCTTGATCTCCTGAACTTGCGATCTACCTGCCTCAGCCTCCCAAAGTGCTGGGATTATAGGCGTGAGCCACCATGCCTAGCATCATTATGTGATTCTGTGATCAATGTCTCTATCCCTTGTTTTATTTTGGGAAGGCCTGGGATTGGTCTGTCTTTCCTGTTCCTCACCTCTTTTCTTCTAGCAAAGACCCTTACCTTAGCAGACAGCTAATAAATGCATGTTACATAAACAGCAAAGAGCATTAGATGTGAATTTTCTTGATAATAATGATGACAGAGTAAAGAAGTGCATAGTTCCAGGTATAAATACTGAAGTCTTATCATGATGCTGTAGGTTTGTCTTTTGAGGCCAAAGATTTATTTCTCACTTCCTCTGTCCTTCCTGTTAGATAAAACATCCCTGTGCTTGACTTTCATAAATAAATTACTTTAGTAAAATGCGATTGTAAACTAAACAATAACAGGAACTGCCACAGGACTCTGAGATACAATATTTCACTAGGCTATTATCCAAGCAAAAAATATTTTCAAGAGGGAAAAAGCCAATATACAACATTGGAGAACTGATGACCACAGCATCTGCTGTCATATTTAATAATCACAACAGCCCTATACAGGTGGGATTGTTATTATTGTCATTTTACAGATGGGGAAACTGAGTCTTACGAGGTTGTCACTTGCCCTACAGCACCCAGTTAGGCAGCGTCAAAGGTGGAATTTGGAGCAGGCCGTGTGACTTCACAGGGCCCTGTCCCGAGCACCCCTTGCTTAGGTGACCTACATGCTTGGCAGAAATAGCTGCCTCTACCAAGTATGGCCAGGCCAGGTATGGTGGCTCATGTCTGTAATCTCAGCCCTTTGGGAGGATGAGACAGGAAGATTGCTTGAGGACAGGAATTCAAGATCAGCTTGGGCACTATCTCTACAAAAGTTTCTTTAACAACAACAACAACAACAACAACAACAAAGGGTATAGCCAGAGCTCCTGGGGCTTGGCCTCCCTCCCTTGCCCTTGCCACAGTGTGACTGAAGGTCTGAAGTGAGGCTGTGTTATAGAAGGGCAGGCTGGAGGGATGACATCACTGAAGGAGAATTCCTTGGCAAGCAGTCAGTCCCTCAGCCACCTTTGGGTAGTCCCCACTTTTACCTGGGTCGCTAGGGATGGTTAGTTTTTAATACCAACTGAGTGACCCATCCCCTTCTCCACCTTGACTGAGTCCTGAAGTCCCCCACAAAAGCTAGGTTTTCGTGCCCTATTTCATGGTACCCCAAGGAGTGCTCTGGCACCATCTAAAAGCGAGCCCTGGTCCTCTGCACATCTAAATGAAGTCTTCCAGACCCTGCTGAGCCCTGTTGCAAACAATGTATCCTCTCTTGGACACAGTCCTTTGAAAATGCCTCCCATACCTTAGACCTATACTCCAAGGAACACAACCTAACCAGCCTCTCCCCCTAGACCCCTTTTTTATCTTCTCTTGTTCCCAGGCTTCTCCTGCCCTAAGTGCGATAGAACTTCATTAACTAAATACGATTAACAGAGAATGCTTTATTTTTCCTGTTGTTCTACCTGCTCACTGATTAGCCAGCACTGCCATCAGCAGGCTGAGAATTTTAAAGTGGCTTAATGAAGATGAAATGTACTCCTTTTCTCTTCATTCTCTTTTACCCCTTTATTTTCCTCAATTCTACCCTGTTCTTTCAACCCTAGCAGATGCAGCTTAGAAGCCTGGTAGTAATAAGGATAAGCAAGTGTTGCTGGAAAATAACTAGCATTTATTGAAAGCTTGTTGTGTGCAAAAAGAACGAAGCTGGAGGCATCACACTACCTGAGTTCAAACTATACTACAAGTTTACAGTAACCAAAACAGCATGACACTGGTACAAAAACAGACACATAGACCCAAGGAACATAATAGAGATCTCAGAAATAAGACCACACATCTGCAAACATCTGATTTTTGACAAACCTGACAAAAACAAGCAATGGGGAAAGGATTCCCTATTTAAATAAACGGTACTGGGAAAACTGGCTGGCCATATGCAGAAAATTGAAACTGGATCCCTTCCTTATACCTTACACAAAAATCAACTCAAGATTTATTAAAGATTTAAATGTAAAACCCAAAACTAAAAATCAGATCTTTGTTCTTTTTGCTTAAGATTGTCTTACCTATACAGACTCTTTTTTGGTTCCATGTGAATTTTAAAATAGTTTTTTTGAATTCTGTGAAGAATGGCAATGGTAGTTTAATGGGAATAGCATTGAATCTATAAATTGCTTTGGGCAGTATGGCCATTTTCATGATATTGATTCTTCCTGTCCTTGAGCATAGGATGTTTTTCCATTTGTTTGTGTCATCTCTGATTTCCTTGAGCAGTGGTTTGTAGTTCTCCTTGAAGAGGTCTTTCACTTCTTTTGTTAGCTGTATTCCTAGGTATTTTATTCTCTTTATAGCAATTGTGAATGGGAGTTCATTCATGGTTTGGTTCTGTGCTTGTCTATTGTTGGTATACAGGAATGCTTGTGATTTTCACACATTAATTTTGTATCCTGAGACTTTGCGGAAGTTGCTTATCAGCTTAAGAAGTTTTTGGGCTGAGACAATGTGGTTTTCTAGATATAGGATCATGTCATCTTCAAACAAAGGCAGTTTGACTTCCTCTCTTCCTATCTGATTCCATTTATATCTTTCTCTGGCCTGATTACCCTGACCAGAACTTCCAATACTATGTTGAATAGGAGTGGTGAGAGAAGGCATCTTTATCTTATGCCAGTTTTCAAGGGGAATGCTTCCAGCTTTTGTCTGTTCAGTATGACATTAACTGTAGGTTTGTCATAAATGGCTCTTATTATTTTGAAGTATGTTCCATCAGTGCCTAGTTTATTGAGAGTTTTTAACATAAAGGGATGTGGAGTTTTATTGGAGGCCTTTTCCACATCCATTGAGATAATCATGTGGTTTTTATCTTTAGTTCTGTTTATATGATGAATTACATTTACTGATTTGCATATGTTGAACCAGCCTTGCATCCCGGGGTTGAAGCTGACTTAATCATAGTAAATAAGCTTTGTGATGTGCTGCTGGATTTGGTTTGCCAGTATTTTATTGAGCATTTTTGTATCAATGTTCATCAGGGATATTGGCCTGAAGTTTTATTTTTTTGTTGTATCTCTGCCAGGTTTTGGTATCAGGATGATGCTGGCCTTATAAAATGAGTTAGGGAGAACGCCCTCCTTTTCAATTGTTTGGTATAGTTTCAGAAGAAATGGTACAAGCTCCTCTTTGTACCTTTGGTAGAATTCAGCTGTAAATCCATCTGGGTTTTTTTGCTTTGTTTTGTTTTGTTGTTGTTTTGCTTTGTTTTTGATTGGTAGGCTATTTATGACTGCTTCAAAATTTCAGAACTTGTTATTGGTCTATTCAGGGATTCAGCTTCTTCCTGGTTCAGTCTTGGGAGGGCCTTTGTGTCCAGGAATTTATCTATTTCTGCTAGATTTTCTAGTTTATTTAGGTAGGCACTATTCTTACCCTCATTTTACAGATGAGAAAACTGAAGCACTGAGAAGTAAAGTTACCTGTGTGTCATGGCATCTGGCACATTCAGGTGTTCAGTGAGTGTTAGCTACTATTTGTTACAATGAGACTTAGCTTTGGTCAAAAATTGGGATGTGAGTATTTATATGGGCAGGGATGCTCTGAAGCACAATGACGGAGTGGGGAGTGGGATACGAAGGGCAAAGAGGCCATATAGTCTGTGACATGAGCAGGTTACCACTGTGGGCACTGGGCCTCAATCCCACCATTACTGTGACAGACTGTGTAGGATTCATCTTGGAATAGTCCAACTATGGGACTCAGAAGTTAGGATATTCTTGGAAGAAGTTATAGGGACCTTTTTTTTTTTTTTTTTGAGATGAGGTCTCACTCTGTCGCCCATGCTGGAGTGCAGTGGTGCAATCTCGGCTCACTGCAACCTCCACCTCCTGGGTTCAAGAATTCTCCTACCTCAGTCTCCTGGGTAGCTGGGATTACAGGCCTGTGCCACCACACCCAGCTAATTTTTGTATTTTTAGTAGAGACAGGGTTTCACCATGTTGGCCAGGCTGGTCTCAAACTCCTGACCTCAGGTGATCTGCCTGCTTTAGCCTCCCAAAGTGCTGAGATTACAGGCATGAGCCATTGCCCTCTTCCCAAATTATAGGGACTTTTTTTTTTTAATTATTATACTTTAAGTTCTGGGGTACATGTGCAGAACGTGCAGGTTTGTTACATAGGTATACACGACCCATGGTGGTTTGCGGCACCCATCAACCCGTCATCTACATTAGGTATTTCTCCTAATGTTATCCCTCCCCCAGCCCCCCAACCCCCAACAGGCCACAGTGTGTGATGCTCCCCTACCCTGTGTCCATGTGTTCTCATAGTTCAACTCCCACTTATGAGTGAGAACATGTGGTGTTTGGTTTTTCCGTCCTTGTGATACTTTGCTGAGTATGATGGTTTCCATCTTCATCCATGTCCCTGCAAAGGATATGAACTCATCGTTTTTTATGGCTGTGTAGTGTTCTATGGTATATATGTGCCACATTTTCTTTATCCATTCTATCATTGATGGGCATTTGGGTTGGTTCCAAGTCTTTGCTATTGTGAACAGTGCTGCAATAGACATGAGTGTGCATGTGTCTTTATAGTAGAATGATGTATAATCCTTTTGGTATATACCCAATAATGGGATTGCTGGGTCAAATGGTATTTCTGGTTCTAGTTCCTTGAGGAATCGCCGTACTGTTTTCCACAGTGGATGAACTAATTTACACTCCCACCAACTGTGTAAAAGTGTTCCTGTTTCTCCACATCCTCTCCAGCATCTGTTGTTTCCTGACATTTTAATGATTGCCATTCTAACTGGTGTGAGATGGACTTTTTAAAAAACAACTGTGAACATCATGATTATATCCTGTACGTTGCCACTCATTTTTCCAGGGAAGGAAAGAGGTGAAACCTACTATGCACTATTCCCCCTGGCTTCCTGTACTTCCCCCTTGCTCTGGCATCAGCTCTTACATGTGCAACAAACCATCTCCAAACTCAGTAGGAAAACTGAGCCGGGTGCAGTGACTCACACCTGTAATCCCAGCTGTTTGGGAGGCTGAGGTGGGAGGATTGTCTGAGCACAGAAGTTTGAGATCAGCCTGGGCAACATGGTGAAACTGCATTTCTACAAAAGATACAAAAATTAGCCAGGCATGGTAGTGTGCACCTGTAGTCCTGGCTAATAGGGAAGCTAAGGTGGGAGGATCGCTTGAGTCCAGGAGCTCGAGGCTGCAGTGATCCATGATTGTACCACTGCACTCCAGCCTGGGCAACAGAGTGAGAGCCTGTCTCAAAAAAAAAAAAAAGACAAGAAATTTATAATAAGCATCTGTTTAGCTTGTGCAAACAGAGGTTAGCTGGGATCTGACTGATCTAGGTTGGGCTCAGCTAGGTGATGCTGCTTCCTGCACAGGTTCAGCTGGGCTTGGCTTCCCACTGATGTCTGGGTTCAGGCCAGCAACACTTAGCACACTCTAAGTCCAGGTTGGTGGGCGGTGGCTACCTGAGGAAAGCTCTCCTTGTGACAACGGCAAAGGTGCATGAGTATAAGTAGAAGCCCAAGAAACCTTGTAAAGCTGGTGCTTGGAAATGGCACACTGACATTTCT
Source organism: Piliocolobus tephrosceles (assembly GCF_002776525.5). NCBI lineage: Eukaryota > Metazoa > Chordata > Mammalia > Primates > Cercopithecidae > Piliocolobus > Piliocolobus tephrosceles. The sequence continues at coordinate 42,319,444 of NC_045453.1, read as the reverse complement.
GTATTATTCTATTAGCCAAAGCAAGTCACATGGCCAAACCTAAGTCAAGAGGCAGAGAAATGCATTCTGCCTTTGCTGGAGGAGTTTCCACTGAAGACCAATAAGGCCATCTACCATGCTTCCTCTGTGTTCTGCCAAATTGGGCAAACATGATGTGAAATTTAAGTCTTTACCATTGCTAGCTTTAGTTATCACTTTCGGCAAAATCCCAAAACCTTAATGATATTCTAAGTTGTTATTAATGGGAGATGAGATGATACTAAAAGCTGCACGCCGTAAGGCTCCAGGAATCTCTTTATCTCAGACCCAAGCTGGGAATTGTTACTTTATCTTGTATGATGGCTTTGTTCACCTTAGAATCATGAAGTGTTTGGAGATGGTGAGCTTATTCCTCCACAGTGACAACCTGTTAACACCTCAGCAGCTGCCTCAAATGATTAGACTTGGATTCAGCACACACCAGTTGCCCAAGCTTGTCAGAATGAAATAAGAGTAGCAAGTAGAATGAATAAATTGTCAGTCATATTGATGTGTGTGTTTTCCTAAATTTTAGGAGAAGGTTTTGGATTCTGCAAAAATGTCTTTTCTGTGCTTCTCTCAATACCTTGGCTCTCTCATCTGGCATAGATGCAATTTAGCTGGAAGGAGAAGAGGCAAAGGCTTTTATGTTGGTTGGAATTTGCAGCCATAAATTTATAGTACTTTTTCCAACTTAGCATGGAAAAGACTTGCTGTTTTATGCTTTTTGGGAGTTATAAGTCATAAAACATATGCTAGGGGTGGCATCACTGTTGTGTTCTTGGCCGTCTAAAGAAGGTCTGCGGAAGAAACCTAAGCCTTAAATGATTAAATGTCTTTCCAAACACTCATAAGTTATTTATACTGTGTCCTTGCATTGGCTAAGCAAGCAATCAAATGAACCCAGACCTTGATGCTAGTGCCTTACAGTGCATTCTAATTAAACTGTGAATGAAATCATATGCCTTATGCATACCGTTAAGATGCCTGCATGCTTAGTGGCTTACTTCTGTCTGTATAAATTCACCTGGCAGTCACAGGCCTCCCCTCTCCTCCCTGAGCCCGGTCCCCAGCAAGGCCAGAGAGGCCGCCGTGGCCCATTGAGAGTCAGGGGAAGACGAGTTGGGTGAAGGAAAGCTGAGAAGAGGATCGTCTGTAGACATGGGCTGTGACATGGCCCTGCTTTGACCGTCTAGCTATGCTGTAGGGCCAGGTGGGGCCTGGAGTAGCCTGAGCTCGGGTCTGCCATGAACTCTTTCTACTCCCCCAAGGCCCTATATAAGTAATGTCACTTTCTGTTTGCACAGCAAAATCAGGGACAGTTTTCTAGAGCACGAGATGCCTCCCCTTCCCCAGCCCAGTGGATGGTCTACCCTGGTTGGTGGGCCCTTGTTTGTGTCAGAGACAAAACACTCCACAGGGTTCCAGTTAACTGTGGTCCACAGGCCACTGGCAAATGGAGACAGAGCAGCAGAACCTTCTGGAGCCACAGAGGGCCTGCTGCTCGCTATGCAATGCCTACTCAGCTGCTGCTGGCCCCCTGTGGGTGGCAGTGCTAGTGATGTACAGAATCCTGGGACTAGCGCCAGCGACCCCTAGGGATACCCTGGGTGATCTGGGCATGCACTGCTATGGTAGCCTTTATGGTCAGGAGACGACATGCAGTGAGAAGAAGGGCAGAGCCAGCCCAAAGGGATGTCATCCAGGGTGTGGTTCAACGAAAGGCCAGAGCCACAATGCAGCCAGCACCCTAGGCCAGTGGGGGGCCTCATGTCACTCATTCCACAGGCCAGTCCTGGATTGCTCCAAACCCTCTGCCTAGGGTCCTGAGTGAAATAAGCAGGTCTTCCCATCAGGAACTAGGTGAGCTTCTGAAAAAGCACCAAACAGGAAGCCTCCTGAACTTCCCTAAGTGACTGATGCAAAGCATGTCCATATACTTCACAACTGGGGCAGAAGATCAGGGGAAAACTGTGGATGATCTGAATGACAGCAGTGACCATCAGCAACCTGCAGAGCTGCCCAACCAGGAAATTGTCAGACGGAAGCAACGCTTGCAGGCAAAGAAGGAAAGGCTGAAGCAGGCCAAGGCAGGAATGAAACAGTCATGAACGTTGGAGTGAAGCGACTGACCTCCCTGGTCCACACCCCGCCCAGCATCCTGCATCTGCTAGAGGGTGGTAGAGACCATGCGGAGGACGGGAACTTGGCAGAGGAGGAGAACAGGGCAGCAGGATATGGCGGTCCCCTAGCGTCCCAACCACAAGTCCCTCTGAAGAGTGTGGATGACGATGGTGACTGAGGTGCATCCTCCGAATGTCCTTGGGGGAGACTGGAGAAGCAGACATGCAATCGTGGGAAGAAATCAAAGGTATAAAGAACTCACAGCACAAGTCCAAAGTCTGATCAGTGAGCAGGCCTCTCTGCAGGGTGCAAGGGCACAGCTGGAGAGGGAGCTCCTGAAGCTGCAGCTGACGCTTCCCGTTCTGCCTGATCTCCACCGAGAACACATGATGGGGCCTCATGGGAGTCCATAGAGGAGACGCCTACTGCCTGGACCTTGACCAGAGACTTCACGAGGTGCACATATACGTGAACCACGTGTCACACCCACAACCACTACAAGAAGATGGCCCAAGACCTGGCCCAGGAATTGAAGAAAGACACTTCCAGTTTTCAGAGGGAGATCCTCTTCCACGAGAGAACAGCCCAGGAAAGCTAGATGGCCGCTGCAACAACTGAGACAGCACTCCAGGTGCTGCAGAAAGAAAATGACTACAACAGGCAGAAGCCAGCTGACTGCAAGGACAAGTTGCAGCTTTTCCTGAGCGGTCCTTTGGCTCCTAGGGCTCCACCATCCACAGCCCACAGGAGCCCAGAAGTGCCAAGAGGGGCCAGGTGTTGTGGCTCAATCCTGTATTCCCAGCACTTTGGGAGGCCAACGCAGGTGGATTTCTTAAGGTCAAGAGTTCAAGACCAGCCTGGCCAACATGGCAAAACCCCATCTCTTAATAATACGAAAAAAGTATATATAGCCAGGTGTGGTAGTGCATGCCTATAGTCCCAGCTACTCGGGAGGCTGAGGCATGAGAATCACTTGAACCTGGGAGGCAGAGGTTACAATGAGCTGAGACTGTGCCACTGCATTCCACCCTGGGTGACAGAGCGAGACTCCATCTCAGAGAAATGAAAGAAGATGTACCAAGGGGACTATGGGCTGCCAGGACCCCAGGAGGGAAGTGGGTCACAATGTGAGGGCTTGGGTCTGGAGCACCTGCCGATTTGATTCTGTTTTCCCTTTAGCCAGGTTCTGAATGCCCAGAGCCTCGGCAGAACATCAGCCAGTGCTGCTCCCTTTAAAGCACTTTTGATTGCTCTCTCATTAGTTTAGCTACTGTTTATTGATGCTGAAATTGCTCTTGTTAAGGTCTGCTAGTGTTAAGATTGTAAGGTATTGTTCTTCAAATAAAGATTGTTTAATATAAAAAAATGCACAAGGATAAAGTGGAAAGTACCAGATGTATAAGCCAATTAGTAACTGTTGCTTCTTGGTGGTGGTTTATTTTGGACAAGGATTTAGATACAGTAATTTATTTTGGACAAGGATTTAGATTCCAGGAAGGATGGAGGATGGGTAGGGAAATGGGACAGAGAAGGGAAAGAACGAGTGTTAAAGATCAGATGCTGCCATTGGCAATGGGGGTTCAGTGGTGCTGGGAGCTCTGTGAGTTGCTGGAGACCTCAGCTCTGAGTGGTTTTACCCACAGAGTGAGGGAGCTGGGGTGTTTGTCCATAGCTTCCTTCCCTCATTGGTGAGGACTGCTCCAAAAGGCAGTAACTTCCTGGCACTTCTGGCCACCCATGAGTGATTCAGGTATGCTCCCGTCACCAGAGAGACGTCAGAAAGAGACTCACGGGTACCTGCAGTGGGAAACCCTTGGCATGGATGGGAACAGTGGGTGTGGAGGGGACAAGGGAAGCACCATTAGCATCCACCACAGGGTGCTCAAGAGATTTGAGGCAAGGAAGGACTGAATTTGTAGCTTTTAAAACTGAACGCAGAAACTGTATGCCTACAAGGTCTTTGGATGGAATGGGGAAATGAGAACTTTTTGTTCATGGCTGTTTACATTACTTAAATGTGGGCACAGTCATACAACGAACCATTATATAACCACTAAAAAATGAGGGCCATCTCCTGTGCTAATATGAAACTCTCTTTGAGTTATAGTTTTGAATAGAAAAAAGCACAGTACAAACAATACTTAGAATATGCTCCCAGTTTTAAAAAAGCTTTATTTGGGTATAATTTACATACCATGAAATTTACCTATTTTAAGTGTACCAGTATAGTATTTTAGTAAATGTATATAGCTTTCCAGAAATTTTGCATAGGTGAAACTATACCATTTGCAGTCTTTTGTGCCTGACTACTCCCACTCAACATAATGTTATTAAAGTCATCCACGTTTAGCAGGTATCAGTAGCTTGTTCTTTTCTTAACACTGAATAGTATTTCACTGCATAGATTTGTCACATTTTGTTTATCCGTTCTACATTTGGACTGTTTTTAATTTTATTGTTATAAGTCATGCTACTGTGAACATCCACATACAAGTCTTTATGTAGACACATATTTTCACTTTTCCTGAGTAAATACCTATGAGTGGAATTTCTGGGTGATGTGTTAAGTTTATGTTTATTTATTTAAGAAACTACCCGACTGTTTTCCAAAGAGACTGTACCATTTTATGTTCCCATCAACTATGTATGATGCTTCCAGTTCTCCGAGTCCTCATTGACAGTTGGTAATATCACTCTTTTCTATTTCAGCCATGCTGATAGATGTGTTGTGGCATCTTATTGTGGTTTTAGCCTTTCCCTACAGACTAATGATGTTAAGCATATTTTCATGTGCTCATTTGCCATTTGCATAGCTTCTTTGATAAAATGCCTGTTCAAATCTTTTGCTTATTTTGTGTTGGGTTGTTTTTGTCCTTCTTGAGTAGTAAGGATCATTGCAATTATTTTCTGTAAGTTCAAAATTATTTCTGAATAAAAAGTTAAAGAGGCAATTCTAGCTCTCATCACACTGCAGCCCCCACCCCCACCCCCATCAGAATGGTATACTTGGGAATTGTTTTATACTGTGGACATCCTCACTGAAAGAATCAAAAGGAAGAGCAAGATCAGACTTTAAATCTTTTGTTAAAAATAGTCATTGTCTGGTAACAATACTCCCTGGATTACTTTTTGTCTGTGAATGGGAAGTTGGTGGTTAAAACGTCCAGGTGTTGGGTAAAGAAAGACATGAGAGTACTCATGATGATCTTCCTTTCTTCAGTTACTGCAGAAGTTACTCAGCTTCCTCAGCGCTGTCCCTTTGGGGCTGATCAAGAATCACTTGCTTTGTATCCACCTAACAGGGCAAGGTCAGATTCTGAGAATGGAAAAATTGAGGGGAGCTATTCATTCACCACCCCTGCATTAAGAACACAGGCACCAGTAAGCTCAGCAGTAGACTTCCCCTCTCTAATCCACTCCACAGTGGTCTCCCGCACAGTCAGCCCCATTTGTGGGGGTCACCACTCTTTCCCTTGCCTCCAGATCACTACTTCTCTCTAGTTCTCGTATAATGAATCATCCGCAAGCCTGCAGCTAATTGACTGAGTTCAAACAAATTAATGGGCTAATCGGCCAATAGCAGATGAAATCAAGAAATATGAGGCGGAAAAGAAGGAAGTTCCCATCCATTTGCCATATTGTGACTTTGGGTCAGTTGGCTTGTACTTCGAGGCGTCTTTCAATTCTTCAAATATTTAGTGAGCATCAACTATTCATTCTTTCTTTCTTTTATGGACACCTAATATGTACCAGATACTACGTGAGGCTAGTGGGGCTTGGTAGTGAACAAAAGTGGCAGAGTACTTTCCCCTAAGAGGCTTCCATTCGAGTGGGAGAAATAGATTAGAACAATTGGACAAATAAATACGTAATACATGTCAGGTTATAATAGGAATTACAAAATGAAGTAAAACACAATAAAAAAGCAGAGACAGATGGGTGCATAAAAATTCTGGAAGGATGTACCCCAAAGGATTAACAAATAGACCTGTAGCTTTTTAAATTTATATCTTCTAAATGTTCTATAACAAACATGTATTTTTTTAAAATAAAAAGTCACATTAAATATATAAAAAGCTCTGGGTTTGAATGTCCCACAGGATTAATTGTGTCACCTGTTTTATCATAATTTTGTTACCAAAAACACTGAAAAAATTCAACTGGAAAATAATACATAGTCTTTATTATCTGGGGTGTGGTTTCAACGTATTTTAGGAATTTTGATATCTGGAAATATAAATAAATTATAGAAAACTAGACATGTTTATAAAATGCCTTCCAGATGGGTCATTTGAAATGATGAATAATCTCTTCCAGTCTTGGTAAATAGCAAAATGTGTTAAATAGGTCAGAATAGAAAAATAGTGGCATCACATGCATGAAACAGAGAAGAAAGCATTTGAGCCCAAAATGCTGTTTCTAATGTTGCTTTGTTTTGTTATGTTCTTACTGGCAAATGAAGGGCAAATGTGTGTTTATGAGGTCACACAATAAAATATAAAGTGAAGACTTTAGGCTTTTGGTTATCTTGGCCCAACAAGACTATCAGGCTTGGAAAAATCAGACAAAAATAAATCATGTTAAGTAAGGTCCAACCCAGGCCGCTTGCCTGGGGCTCAGCTCTCTGGGGTGTTTGGACCCATGTTTGGTAGGTGGACAGGAGGTCACAGTGCACACTTGCCCCTTCCTTCCTCTCCTCCCACCCCCCTCCCCAGTGCTTCCACAAGTCTGACTCTGCCTCGTCACTGATTGGCATTGCCTTCCAAAACAAGATGACACGTTTATTTTCTAACATCACTGATTACAACAACAATCACTAACAACAACTGGTGTGGTCATAGAATATCCCACCCCAGATGTCCACCTAAAGCGTCCACCTCTTACATGATTAAAGTCATTCACTCTCTGGTCTAAAGTAATTTTATGTTTTGTATTTTGGAGACAGGGTTTTGCCCTTTCACCCAGGCTGGAGTGCCGTGGCACAGTCATACCGCACTGCAGCCTGGAACTCCTGGGCTCAAGCATCCTCCCACCTTAGGGTCACAAGCAGCTGGGACTACAGGTGCATGCCGCCATACCCAGCTAATTTTTTTTTTTTTTTTTTTTTTTTTTTTTGGTAGAGACATGGTCTTGATATATTGCTCAATCTGGTCTTGAACTCCTAGCCTCAAGTGATCCTCCCACTTCAGCCTCCCAAAAAGTGTCAGGATTACAGGTATGAGCCATCATGCCCAGCCCTGCTCTACACTGATTTTAAAATTCACTTGGCCATTTCTGGTGCTAGAATAAACCAAATCCTATCCAAATGTTAACTTCATTTTATGTTCTATAAACTTGGTCATGTAATATTTATCCATTTAAGCACCAACAAAGAAACTCCAATTTGTATCTGTGTGGATTATTAACTGGCTCTGAGTTCTATGACTTTCTGCAGTATTTCCAGCAGGTTTCAAAGTGATCAGTCCTAATAACCTTGAGGTTTGTGTTTTGTTTATTTATTTTTTAATTGCTTGTTGAGTCTAACAACAATGAATCCAACTTGCACTTTCTTATTTTGTGTTCCTAGATAATTCAATATTGAGAAAGCAATTTATGCTAGTTAAGAGAAGGCCTATAATGAGGCAAGAATTCTGTTTACAAAGATAAAGTAATTTAAGCAAATGCTAAAATTTAAAAGTTTGATAGTAGTCAATAAAAATTAAAGAAGGTATACATAGGAATATTTGAAATTAGGCCAAAAACAATACATTGGCTCCCTTTTTCTTATAACAAAAACCAAGTTCACTGAAAGTAATTTATTTCTTTTTATGGAACTACATTTTGCTTTATACAAGTTCACTCTTGCTATGAATAGATTTCTTAGGCTTTGTTTTGAAAAGTTGCTTTTCTTTTTCTTCTTTGGACTTTTCAAAAGCAGAAGCTACACTGACATGCTCAGTGTGGTATTTGCTGATGCGTGCGTGTGTGTGGTTTTAATTTTTAGGTTTGTTTCCCCTCAACCTTTTCTTTGAGTTAATGTGAATCACAGCTGTATTTTTCATTCCTGAGCACTGTGATTCATTGCCATTGACTTCCTCTGGAGCCCACTATACCACAGAGTCCTGTGGGAAACTGATTAGTCACTGCCAAGCAAGGTGCCTTGCATGCTGTGGTCAGCATCAGCTCAAACAACTGTCTTTGGGCAATGATGAAAGTTGCTGTAGCATCTTCCTTTGGGGAAGTAAGAAAGCTTCCCTTTAGGGGTTCATATGGTTTGTAGCAATCCTTGGATTCATCTTGATAACATACGGGCAAATTTGATGTTGGAAAACATAAACGTCTTATTTGGTTAAGAAGCTTTTGGGTCACACTTCTGCCTTCAAGAAACAGACGTTGATCACAGCCCCTTGCCAGTGGCATATAAATAATATTTGTGGATAGCTTGAACCTTACTATATTGGTGCAGCTTTGAAAAACTTGGAACAGATTCATTTATCTCAAATATACTTTTATCTAACTTCTTTGAGTCTAATTTTAGAAAATTTCAAACCAAGGGATTTTTCTTTATAAGCTAGACTGACAAAGAATTCCTAAAGTCATGCCTTAACCATAATCAATTATTCTCCCTAAGTTTCCACTTGCAGTTAGCATTGCTGATTAATAGTTTGTGATCACCTGTTCCAAGGGTGTAGATGTGACCCTACCTCCATTTGATATCACCTAACCTGAAGGGGCTTTGGCGGCTATGTCTGCAATAACGAGAACTCTAATTTTCCTGTTCAGAGTATAGGCTCTACAAGTTTAAGGAATTGGAGCAGTTTAAGAGCAGGGACAAATGGTTAACCAGTTAAATAGGCCAAACGTGGTGTCAGAAGATCAAATTCTGGTCTGATCCTTGGGTAGCCTTGGGAAACAATTTTTGCCTTAGCTGCTAGGCCTCAGGCTTTTTAGGTGTCTGTTAGCATGGAGAGCTTGAGGTGGAAATGCGAACAAAAAACAGTACACCCGGGTAGAAGTTGCACGTGGTTGCCTTGCAATCAGAACTGGGTCACACAAATAAAAAGCCCGATCGAATATTTCCTGAACATATAGGAAGTATAACTCCTTAACCTCTGCATAAAAGAGGATTGCCAGCCATGTTCTGTTGAGACAAGAGGACATTGATACAATTCCTGATGCATCTGAATAACTGAAAGAAGATTTAGAAAATTTGTAAATTTCAGGATGAATAAGAGAAAAGTAAATAAAAACTAAAAATAAGACAATATTAAGTTGTTCAAGAGAGGAACATTTATCATAATATGCTGTGTATTTCAGTGATGAATACAATATTGGCATAATTACAACATAACAATATTGGCATGATTGTAATATAATCATGTAGAGAAAATGGAGACATAGTCATATAGAGAAGGTGGAGACAAGAAGTGTGCACATTTGCTAGAGCTGGGATGGGAGTAGAGGTGGTAAACCAGAGTTCAATCCTTGCCTTTCATAATAGGGAATCAACAGTCTAAAACTGAAAATTCCAGAAGTTGCAATACATGTGTTATTACTTGGAAGTAAATACTAACTGGGTTGGTCCATTCCGGCTGCTCTAACAAAATACCTTAAACTGAGTAATTTATAAACAATAGAAATGTATTGCTCACAGTTCCGGAGCCCGGAAATCCTAAGTTCAAGGTGCTAGCTGACTCAGTCCCTGGGGAAGGCTCACCCTTTGCTTCAAAGATGAAGCCTTTTAGCTGTGTCCTCACTTGGCAGACGGGGCAAACAAGCTCACTCAGGCCTCTTTTATAAGGGCAGTAATCCCATTCATGAGAGCTTCACTCAAGACCTAATCACCTCCTAAAGGCCCTACCTCTTCATACTATTGCATTGGGGATTCGGTTTCAATGTATAAATTTGGGGGCGGGGGGCACAAACATTTGGATTATAGCACCAACACAATTAGCTAAAAAGATTGAAAGTGGTTGACTCTAAGGAGAGGGAAGTGGGGAGAAATGCTTTTTATGTGAATAATCTTTATGGATCTATTTGATTTTTTGTATAGTTTCGATGAAACTAAAAACTGAAAAAGTCACAATAATTTTTTTAAATAAAATCAATGAATCAAAAAGAAGAACACTGAAGCCCACTGAGGTTCAATAACTTGTCTAGGGTTCACCACTGACAAGGGGGCAAAGCCAAGATTCAACAGCTCTCAGTTCAGCTCTGGAGCCTGAGCACTCCATCACTATTGAATATCTCCTCTCCAGAAAACATTAAATATGTTTGTTCATTCATCATTCATCATTCAGAATCAAAAAATGTGAATTACATAACAGTGAAGTATAGTCATGCATCCCTTAATGATGGGGATACATTCTGAGAAGTGAATCATTTGGCAGTTTTGCCATTGTGCAAATATCGTAGAGTGCACTTACACAAAAATGGTAGAGCCACTACACAGGTAGGCTATATGGTGTAGTCTATTGCTTCTAAGCTATGAACCTCTGCAGCATGTTACTGTACTGAATACCATTAGGCAATTGTAACATAAGGCTAAGCATATCTGACATAGAAAATGTACAGTAAAAATATGGTATAGAAGATTTTTTAAAAATAGTACACCTGTATAATGCAGCTCCATTATAATCTTATAGGACCACCATTGTATATAAGTCCATCATTAACTGAAATGTCATTGGGCAATGCACAACTGTATTATATTGTACTTTTCAGATGAGCAAAAAAGTGAACAATCTATGCTCATGGTTGGCAAGAGTGTGAATTCATGGGCATCCTTGCATCACAAGTTCTTAAAACTGCATATGCCTCGCCCTAGTAACTCATTTTATAGAACTTAATATAAGAAAATAGCTGGGCATGTCCAGTACTTTGGGAAGCCAAGGTGGGCGAATCACGAGGTCAGGAGTTCGAGACCAGCCTGACCAACTGGTGAAACCCTGTCTCTACTAAAAATACAAAAATTAGCCTGACATAGTGGTGCATGCCTGTAATCCCAGCTACTCAGGAGGCTGAGGCAGGAGAATCTCTTGAACCTGGAAGGCGGAGGTTGTAGTAAGCCGAGATGGCTCCATAGCACTCCAGCCTGGGCGACAGAGCGAGACTCCATCTCAAAAAAAAAGAAAAAGAAAAGAAAAAGAAAGTAACTGGGCATAGATTAAAAGATATTTGAAAAAAAGGTTGCAACATTTTTTAAAATATCAAAAACAGCAAAAATTAAAAGTAACTGAAACATTCATCAGTTGATTAAATGTATTATTGTATGCATTTCACAAGTGTGAAAGGGATGAGCTGGATATATTTGTGTTAACATGAAAAGATGTCCATGTTATATTATCACATGTAAAATACACATCTCCGGACAGTATGTGCAGTATGATCCCTTCATATAAAAATGTGTGTGTTCGTGTGCACATGGGCATACATATAGGGTCTGGAAGGACAGATCTTTAATGGTTGATGAAATTTATTTCTAGGTGGGAAAGGATTAGAAGGCTGCCATAACAAAATAGCATAGGCTGCGCGGTTTAAACAACAGAAATATATGTGTTATAGTTCTGAAGGCTGAGAAGTCCAAGGTCCAGGTGCCAGCATGGTCAGGCTCTGATAAGGGTCCGTTTCCTGGCTTGCAGACAGTCATCTTCTCACACAGCAGAGAGAAAAAGAACCAGCAAGCTCTCTGGTGTCTCTTCTTTGAGGGCACTAATGCCATCATAAGCACCCCACCCTCATGACCTCATCTAAACCTAAATACCTCCCAAAGGTTCCACCTCCAAATAACTTCACAGTGGAGATTAGGGCTTTAACACAGGTGTTCACAAACATTCAGTTCGTAACAAGAGGGGACTTTCCCTTTTATTCATACACTTTTGTGTTGTTTTAATATTTACAGAATATTTAACGATTGACATTGTATATGTACCAGACAAGGTCTCGCTGAGGCTGGAGTGCAATGGCACAGTCACAACTCACTGTAACCTCAACCTCCCAAGCTCATGCCATCTTCCCACCTCACCCTCCTGGGTAGCTGAGACCACAGGTACATGCCACTATGCCTAGCTAATTATTTTATTTTTGTAGAAATGTGTCTCACTATGTTGCCTGGACTGGTCTGAAACCCCTGAGCTCAAACAATCCTCCTGCCTCAGTCTCCCAAAGTGCTGGGATTACAGGCATGAACCACCACACCCAGCTGAAAATATACTTTTATTTAAAAAGCAAAAGCATATAGCTGTGAGTGATAAGTGATCAGAAATGACATCTAATCCAAACTTTCAATTTTTATAGATAATCAAAGAGATTTAATAACTTTCTCAAAGTCACATAAATGCAAATGCAAATAAAAACTCAAGATTTCTGGTCTGATGAGTATCAAATTACTGTAATCAAATAAGTATTAAAATAAAACAATGACATTATATGGTTCTCATTAAATTTAAAAGGCTCAAACAGACAACTCAAAATGTATCTCTAATATTCTAGGCAATTTGTTGCCATTTTCACATCAACATTGGTTTTTACTGTTAATCCCGTTGCTGTTAACCTTGTTTTGTGACAGTCATAAAGACTAGTAAGATCAAGTGGCCAATGTTATGATTATTTATTTGAAAGGTGAAACCAGAAAACAAAGCCTGATTCTAAATAAGGTCATTTTAAATGGCAAATGAACAGATGCCAGTTTTAAGGGACTCCATCGTAGCCTTTCTCAGTGAGTGAGATTTTAACATCGTAATTTATCACCAAAAAGTAGTATAATGCACTACAGACTCTTAAATTGTCACTTTTCCTCTTAAACCCCCTCAAAACACAGACAAAAAATGATAATTTACTTTAGGAAATTCGAGAAGTGTGGGCGAGGGGTCTGGGTATGTTACTTCTATCACAGACTTGGAGAGATGTTGGCCAATTGTCAACAGTCTGTTTCTGGGTTCTGTGGTCTAGAGTCCCCCAAAAGCAAGCCAGGGGTCTCCCTGAGCCAGCCCAGCCTCAGGTGCATTTCCAGCGGGTTCTAGGCCAGGCTGGTCTTCCTGGGCCAGTGTGGACCATGTACTTCCTGTGGTTAGCTGGCGTTCTCTCACTTTCCCATCTGAGTCCCCTGGAGAGCTGGTGAAAACTCCCTCAGGGTTTCTGATGCAATAGATCTGGGCTGGGGGCTGATAACTGGCATTTATAATTCCTTCTCAAGTGCACCATAGACTGGTAGCCAGCTCTAGGATGGGCTGTGGAGCAAGCAGACCTAATTTATAGCATTTGCTGACTTCCATGTGGTATAAATACTCCCATCAAGCTCCCCAGGGTTTCACAACCAGCCTGCAAAGTTGCTGCATATTTAGTAATGGGCTCTTGTGGGCCGGTGTGAACTGATGTGAATTGGCTGCTGAACATTGCTGCAGATGAGGCTGATGCTGCTGGTCTGGATGGGTTGTCTGGCTTTCCACCAAGATTTTCATCCACTGGTGGTCCTGCCTGCTCTAACTCTGTTTCTCCACCCCTGACTGTATGTCTCGGCTCCATACTCATCTATCCAACTATCCTTTGATCATTTCCACTTGGGAGGCCTACAGGCTCCTCAAATTTAGCTGGTCCAAAGTTCAAGTATTTTATTTTTCTCCCACCATACCTCCTATCTTTCTAGATGTCTTACTTTGGTGAATTGTACCACTACCCGCTCACGTTTCCTAAGGGAAACTCAAATCCTGTATCCCGTAAATATATTGCCCATATGTGCCCCACCCTTTTCCATTCATCTCACATGTGTACGATCATTCCCCTACCTGCTTGGCCATCCGCAATGTCACTCTCCTACTCAGAAGTATTCAGTGGGGGCCTCGTCATTCCCCATAGGATCAAACCTCAGTTTGTCTCTATGGCCTAAGGATGATCTGATTGCCCCTGTCCAGCCCCACTTCCCCTTCTGCAGGATACTTGAGGCTCCAGCAAGAGTGGGCAGTATTGGATGTGTAGCTTCTCCAAACCACTTGCTCCTTTCTCACTTCTGGGGACCATTACTCATGGTGCTCGCCCTCTCTCTCTCTCTCTGCCTGGAATCCCTTCCTCTGCCTACTTGTCCTTTCAGGCTCAACTCAGAGACTGTTTTTTCTGCAACACTCTTCGAGCCTCCCTCAGAACTTACACTTTCCATTTTTGCACTGGTCACAGATCTGTTTTAGCAGTGATCTTGTTGATAGTGTCTGGGTGCAAAGGGCTGCATTTTCATATGTCTGTTATCTCACATTGACTGCCTGGGACATTATAGATATTCAGTTATGTTTGTTAAGTAGAAGAATGGCTGAGTGAACTGTGGGCCAAGTGTTATCCATCTTCAGTGCTTACGCTGCAAAAGGTAGAACTGAAAAGGTGAAACCAGGGTTAAATGTGGCTTATTCTCCTCCCACTTTTTGGAAGATATTTTTGTCTCCGGAATCTTCAGACCCATGAAGTCCATTCTGATCTGTGTTCCAGCCTTTAAAATGGACTCAAATGTATTTGTTTCCAGGTGGCTCACAGGTCTGAGCTTGCTGGGAGATCTGCAGACTAGAAATGGTGCAAGACTGGCCTGGGACATGTTGACTAGCTCTTCAAGACCGAGACAGTGGGGTGAGAACTGCCTACGTCTGAACAATGAGAGTGGCAGTACTCTTTCTTTTGATTGGGCTTCCTGTGTTTTCTCAGAGCTTATAAATGAAGTTAGCATAGATGAATCCAAAGAATGGCAAGAATTTTCAGAGGCTGAATCTATAGAATAGATGGAAGAGCCCATTATCTATATGAAGAGACTCAGGAAGTAATGAGCTCCAAAAGCCACGAATAGATTCTAAACAGGTATCCTGATTTCATCTTAAACGCTCCCTTGCCCATCTATCCCTGATCCCCTCCAAATGTCTTCATTCCATCTGGTATTAGAATTACTTAGAGCACTGGTAAGACCTCTGCTAATGACACCTATTCTTCTAGGCAGGATAGGTTCTTACTGATTTACACTGAGAGCAAAATACACACACACACACACACACACACACACACACACACACACACAATTACAAATTCAGATGTTAAAGCACCAAATACATCTATTTGGATGAACATAGTGAAGTTTTAATTATTTATGATCACTCTTTGTTGCTTATGCTAATACATGCATTATTATGATTAATATTTTAACAATAATTTAACTTGCAAAGTGCTTTGGATGCATTTATTTAGTATGCTATAATTTCTAAACAATGTACTCTGCAAAAAGAGGTGACTATTTGCATGAATACATGTTATTTGGCCTAACCACATAGTAAACCGGGATTTTAAAAAATATATTTCTAATAATTTCTAATAATAAATAATCATTAGAATAGCTAGCATTTATTAATCACTTGTTATACTACACACATTGTGCTAAGAAGTGCTTATTCATGGACTATTTTTATTCAATGCCCATTTTACAGATGAGGAAACTAAAGCACGGAGTAACTAAGTAACTGCTCAAAGTAACTGCTTAGTGATTCCCTGGGATGGCCCAGCCCTGGTTTAATAGTCATAGAGCCATAGCAAGGAGACATTACTGCTTGTTGAAGTTTCTCACCTTAATGTCAAAGCTGACTGGCAGTGAATGTGGTGAGGAAGCAGAAGATAGTGAAAGTGTTCGTGCCCTGGAATCTGAAGACCAAATGAAGTTCTCATCTAACTCTTTTGTGGCTGTTTGGCATTCTCTGAGCAAAAGTGAATGAATGGTGGTAACATCTACTCTGTCTGCTTCTATGCCCACCCAGGGGCTGGTATGCGGATGTGCTGAGTTAATTGTATGAAAGTTATTCGCATACTGGACCTGAGTGAGATCCTATTTCAGGAGCCTCACCTAGGCTCCCTCTCAATGGCCTTTCCCTTTCCTTCCTGTAAGAATAAACCTACGGCAGAGAAGGAAGCTTCCCGCACAGTTTGCTACCACCGCTTATCAGCGAGACGCACCTGTGCCCTTGAGTGAACATGAGATAATTTTAAATGGAACATCTTTTTTGAGCTTAGGGGTTTATTTTAAGATTATTTAAAATACATGTACCTAGTACATCAAATTGTGATTTCATCATCATTATTATTATTTAGGGTGTTAGGTATATTTGTTTTTAAATAATAGTACACTATTCTGTGGATATGGCAAAAATTAACGCAGGCAGATGTAGATTTATGGTGTATCTAGTGACACTCATGTCCTTCAAGGCCCTTCTTTTGCCCAGATCCCTCCCAGTCCTGCGGGCAGTTTGCATTAGTAATTTCGTTTTCTGTCTCCTAAAGGGGGCTTCCAGAATACAATGACTCTAAGGCCCCCTGAGACCTGGATCCTCCGTATGTGACATGGACTGTGTAACCATTGCAGGAACTTCTTAAAATCCCAAAAAGAGAGGTTTTCATGAGTTCTGGCTGGCAGGAACACAACAGGAGCCAAGGAGAAGGAAAATGGTCTAGAAGAGTTTTTGAAAAATGAACTGAAGACATTAGTTACAGAAACTCGGTTAGGTCCTGTCAATGATCACTTCCAGTTGGAGAGGATCATTCGAAGGCCACCCTCTTATATCACTGTTTGGATGCTGATCCACCCAGATGTCCTCCTCCGGCCATGGTGGGAGTTGAATGTGACGGCTCTCAGTGGCCCTCTTCTCTAAGGCCTGCTCAAGGCCACGAGAACCTCCTCACCCAGGAGGACACACTCAGACACACTGACTGGCACCAAAGCATAACAGGCAGCACGCCCCGCCTCGCCGCCAGTGGGATAACTGTGGGATGTGAGTCATGCTCTCGAGCTCCCTGGGGATGAGACCAAGCTAGACTTTCCCTGCAACCACTGACTCACTCTGCTCTTTCTCCTTTCCTACCTGCCTTCCTCACTTCCATACAAGACCCTCCCAATATGCCTTATGCATCTGAATCTCCACCTCAGACTCTGCCTCTAGGAAATCTGATCCAGGACTAAACCTTTCTTGGCAGCCCCGCTACCTGGTGGATGTCCTAGGGTCGCCCAGCGGTCAGAGGCCCTCTGCCTCCAGAGCAATCCTTGCCACGTGTGGGCAGCTCTGGTCATTAGACAGGTCTTTCTTAGCTTGATCCAGGCAGATGGAGCCTCCCTTTCAGAAGACAGTTCTCCTGCCCCGCTCCTCTCCCCTTCCCAGTCCTCTCTTACCCTAAACTTTTCTAGGTGCTTCAGCTGGGCCTTTTGTGGCCAGGTTCCTGTTCTCTCACTGCCTGGGTTCTTTCCTTGCCTCAATCCAGTGTTGCAAAATCCCACCATGGGTGCTCACTCAAGCCCTTCATTCTCACTGAAGGTTGAGGACACATGGAACAGGACTTCCACAAATATGGATACTGCCCTGGATAAGCCCAGATGCTCATCAGGGATTTGGACAACCCTGTTACTGAGCTTCAAACCAAAGACCCTCTCGCCTGTGTTTCTAGTGGGCTGCACCTTGCCTCAGTGCACCCTCAGGTGATGTTGTCTGTAACCCCACTCACAGGATTTTGCATTTATTTCTGCTACATCTCATTTGTGAGCCTGTTGTCTCAGCCAGTTGAGTTGTATTTTGTATCCTAATTATTTCATCTGGTCCCATCTTTCCAAAGCATGTTACAACAACCATTGTAAGTACAGCCCTGAAGATTTTTAGCTGGAACTCAGATTAGCATTTTGTAATAATTTTATTTCATTGTTTAATTCTTATGAATTTAGTTTATAGTATCAAAGTATGATTTATGGTCACTCTTTGTTGCTCATGCTAATATATGTTTTATTATGGTTAATATTTTTAACAATAATTTAACTTGCAAAGTGTTTTGCATGCATTTATTTAGTTTGCTATAATTTCTAAACAGTGTAGTCTGTAAAAGGAGGTGAGTGACTATTTGCATGAACACATTTTATCTTGACCTTAGTAAGCCAGGATTTTAAAAAAATTCTTATAATTTCTAATCTAATAATAAATTATAATTATGAGAATAGCTAGCATTTGTTAATCATTTATTATATTATGAACATTGTGCTGAGAAGTGCTTTTTCATGAACTGTTTCATTCAATACCCATTTTACAGATGAAACTAAGGCATGGATAACTAAGTAACTGCTCAAAGTCACGCCCTTAGTGATTCCCTGGGATGGCCCTTCCCTGTTTTCATAGTCATAGAGCCATAGCAAGGATGTAATTGGCACATCATATCCATTAGCTTCTTCTGCTGTAGATTTAAGTTGAAAAGAGAGTCAATTTAAGGAAAATTCACAATCCTGTGTGATACTCGGCAGCAGGCATTGCGAAGGCAGTACATGAATGACTGGTGTTTAGGAAACACTGATTTATAAAGTTTGTCATTCTCTCTACTTTAAGTCATCTATCTATCAGCTTAACCTCTGTTTAATCCTTATCCTGGTTTACCTTCTTAGCAAACATCCTGTGCAGGACAGGCATGGAGGGAATCTTGGGGCCTACTCCTGCTTGGTAGCAATCCATCAACTGTGGCTCCTGTGTGCAGGCATTTAACTATTTTCTCGTCATCCTCTTATACTCAATTTTTTTTCTTGCTAAAAAGGTGTCATTATTTGTCAGCTCCCTTTTTGAAATTCAGATCCACGCAACAGTTTTTTTCTAATTTTATTTTTGTTTTTGTTGTTGGTTTTTCTGTTGATTTGTTTTTGGGTTTTTTTTTGAGACAGAGTTTCGCTCTTATTGCCCAGGCTGGAGTACAGTGGCGCAATCTCAACTCATTGCAACCTCCACCTCCTGGGTTCAAGCGATTCTCTTGCCTCAGCCTCCCAAGTAGCTGGGATTTGCAGGCATGCACTACCATACCTAACTAATTTTTGTATTTTTAGTAGAGATGGGGTCTCGCCATGTTGGCCAGCTGGCCTCCAACTCCTGACCTCAGGTGATCTGCTCGCCTTGGCCTCCCAAAGTGCAGGGACTGCAGGCGTGAGTCACCACACCCTGCCTTTTTCTAATTTTCTAGTCTAATAGCCCTGCCAAGTACATAAGGAGTATGGCTAAACTGACGTAGCTTGTCTTGGGAAACCCAAACTGGACCCTGGAGATGACCACATTTTGGCTGAGATACACCATCTTGCAAAGAATCCCAAGAGCAATCATCTCTAAAACGGCCCTTGAACCCACAGCTTTATAGCTGGAGGAGTCTACTGCCTTCTCTGTTTTTGAAGCCAAGGACCAACATTATCCACCGACTTTATCCAGCCCTCTTCAATTCTTCTGAATGCTTGAAGGTGATCACAAATAATCTCACATTCATTTAATTTTTAACCATAGCGTGTCTCATGAGTCCTCCAGATTGGAAAAGAAAATGCCTGTAGAAGATCCAGGTACACTCTTACGACTGCCTAATTGACCTCAGGATCCAGTCTTGCTTTTTTTTTTTTTGAGATGGAGTCTGGCTCTGTCGCCCGGGCTGGAGTGCTGTGGCCGGATCTCAGCTCACTGCAAGCTCCGCCTCCCGGGTTTAGGCCATTCTCCTGCCTCAGCCTCCCGAGTAGCTGGGACTACAGGCGCCCACCACCTCGCCCGGCTAGTTTTTCGTATTTTTTTTAGTGGAGACGGGGTTTCACCGTGTTAGCCAGGATGGTCTCGATCTCCTGACCTCGTGATCCGCCCATCTCGGCCTCCCAAAGTGCTGGGATTGCAGGCTTGAGCCACCGTGCCCGGCCCAGTCTTGCTTTTTAATGCTGGTCTCCTCTTCCTGTCTGTCTTACAGCCTTTAGGTGTTCAGCTAATGTAAATTAATTGCTCCCATAGTCAAGGACTTTAGTAGATTTGCTTTTTTTTTTTTAATTTTTTTTTTCTGCTGCTAGTCAACCACACTGTGTTCCAAAAGTACTTTCAAAAAGGTATTTTGTGGTTTTATTTAGCTTTGTGTTATTTGTAAAATACCTCTTTCCTGGGATGTAGGCTTCTAGGCATTATTCATACAGATCCAGCACACTGTTTGGGGTACACTTAGGCCTCCAAAGCCCTTACCCATATTCCTGTGCTACCCAGCTGTGAGTTCATTGCAAAGGCGCAGACACACCTGCTTGTGATACCTTTCCCTCTTAGCTACTGACTTATTTGTGACGTCAGAACCCCATTTTCAAGAACTTCCCATTCTATTTGATGGGAAAGAGGGCACTGTTTATAGACTCCAACTCACCTTTAAACTTTGTGAAATATCTGTTTCTAAACCACAAAATTTATCAGCCCAACTAAGTTTCCCATTCCTAGCTTTTGTGAACGAAAGGATGACATAAGAATTTTCTCTTACAATGCCTCTCACTTCCACTTCCCCAGTCAGTTCCTCCCGGTGAATCAGAAGTAAGTTGAGAATAGCAGCTCCACCCACAGCTTTCTGATCCTTCTGAGGGCTGAATCTGCCCACTAGTTAGGTCAAGTGTGTGTCCTATGCAGTTTTTATCACAGAGACACTATGAGAATGTGTGTGGACAGCTGAACCTGCCACCTGTCTTTCTGCCTGATTTCTGCAGCAGGAATGAATCACTCACTTCCTGTGTTGATGGTGGCTGTGGCTTCCTGTCAGCACAGTAGCACTTTTATTCTTTTCTCCATTCGTCTCCATTATCTTCTAACATGAAAACCATTATGTAGATGCGTAGGTTTATTTGTCCTTGACTTAACAGAGACAGCTTAGCACTCTCCAAAAGAAAAGAAAAATTATGTTTCTTATGAGTGGAACATGATAAAATATGCCGTCTCTTGGTCACATTCTAACTGAGGGTTCCATTCCTTGTGATCTTGCTGACTCCTAGGAAGTTCTGCAGAGCTGATCATTTCCTCCACCATCCTAGGTCCATTTTTGCTGGTTCTGCTCTGTATGATGATTGGGATGGTCCAACTGGCTACATCTTTTTAGGCTCCCTTTGCTAACTGGCTTCCTGCTAGGCTTGGTTTGGCTCATGTGAAGCCCTGGTTGATAGGGTGGGTGGAAGGAAAGGAAAAGCCAGGGCATTTCACCACCCTTAATATACTAATGATTCAAATTTGTGCCTCAGCAAACATGCAGATTACCTGGGATCCTCAGCAGAGAATAGAGCTACCTCTGGAAATAGTAGGCCCATGAATGCTAAGAGGATACTGAAATTGCCACCTATGTAATGGGACGTTTTGGGTGAGAGGTTCATGGAGGTTCTGATTGATCAGGTTCGAAGAGTACATGAGCATTTTTCCTGGCAGATCTACTCATGACAGACATCCCAGGAAGACAGAAGAGAAGATGAGCAGTTATGGAAACCCAAAGTTGTATGGTGTGCTTGCACATGGGATTAATATATTAATTTGTAGGATTTTGTTTGGGGGCATGATAGGAGATTAAGCCAAAAAAAGAAAAAAAGTGGATTGAATGCAGTATATGAAGGACCCTCTGTAATAGCCATGCTTCCTCCCAGCGGTGAGTTCACAGGAGCTCCAGAGAGCTCTAGAGTGAGGAGGGTGGGAAGGACAATTTTGTATATCATCTACGTTGTATACTGGGCTTCTATAGACGATTGTGTTTGATGAAAGTGCGCCAGCTTAAAAAGTTCAAAATCCACTGTTGTGGCGATAGAAAATGTATTGGTCAGGGTTTTTAGATGCATATGAGAGAATCACCTCTAGCTGGTTTAGGCGGGGAGGGGTACTGATGAACAAAGTTCCCAGAGTCATGGGATGGATCAAGCAGTGGGGTTTAGGCTGAGCTTCCCAAGTGACTCTCAGAATGGCCCACCAGAATCAGCCGACCAAGGGGTTGGCCACTGCGGAAGGGATCAGGAAGCTGCTGAATCAGGAGACCCCCTAGGGGTTGCTGTTCAGAGCCACTCCAGCTCTGCCATGGCCCCTGACCACAAAATGATGACCCTGACTCTGTCTCATTCCCTGCATCACTCAGTTCCCAGCAAAGCTGTGCAGGAGCCCATCTGCTTGGTAGAGTCTACATCATATGGCCACATCCCAGCAGCAAGGAGGCCATAAAATGAGGTTTCTGTTGTCTTATTTTTGCATCCTATGTTGAAAAGACAGAAATTATCCTGAAAGACACTATCAAAATAGGGATTGTGATCAAAAGATTTAGAGGATACTCAAATGACAGGTGTCCACCTCAGGAAGACATATTTTCTAAAGGAAGGAGAATAGGATGAAATTTGCATTTTAAAATATCATTTTTATGAAACCATTTGTTTTTTAGTCAAGGCCAATCCTGATGACTGTGTGAGGTCATGAGACTGCTGGTTTCTCTAACTAGCTTCACATTTTCTTTTACCAAGTTATCTAAATCCAAGCTAGCTTTTCATTAACTTTTATGCCAGGCCTCAAATCATCTTTTACTTACATGGCATTACCTTGGAATCCTTTCTTGGCCTTTCATGCTTCATTATTGTGCAGTTTGGTGAAGACCCCCTGCTCCCTCAGGTGTAGCATCCTCCTGCCACATGAGGGATACCTTAATAATATGACCGTCAGCCATAAGCCTCAGCCCATTCCAATGTCACGTCCCACAGTGCATAACGTACCAGCAAATGTTTATCACAGCTTACTCAAGGCCAGTCATTCAGTCTCCAGGACTCTCAGTGAGGTTGGGCTGGAATTTCCTGTTGCTATGGAATAAAGCATGAACAACTGCCACATGATGTGCCGCTAAAATGAATGCAGTATCATTAGTGTGGTAGACACTGTGATGCGCCCCCAGATCCCCTTTAAGGAGGGACTTGTTGCCCAGCTGCTGGGAGTGCTGATCATGGGGAGTCAATAGCTGCCAGGCAGCCCCTGCAGGGGTACCTTGGCTGAAGGGGGCTGCCTAGGCAAGGGTCATGCCATTCCCGGAGACACCCACATCCAGTGACTGATGCTGGTGGTGGTACGATGGCATAGCCATCTCAGCCCACCTTGGAACACCCCTATGAGGTTGGCTCATCCTGAATCCTGAACCTCATCTCCATGTCCCTGTGTCCACTCCTGCTTCCTTCCCATTCCACAGGCACTGATCCCATGGGCGCTCCTTAATAAGCCTCCTGTACCCTAAACTGTGTCTCCAAGTCTGCTTCCGGGAGACCCCAACCCGTGACCATCAGCCTCTTGGAGAAGTACACAGATGCCCCAGCATGCCACACTCCAGGTAGATGCTCCCCCCTCCCAGGGCACCCAGTTCACTTTAGAAATGTGCAGCTGCCAACTGCTCTCAGCAAGGAGATGTCTGGTGCTTGGTGCTTGAGAGTAGTTTCGTTCATTTAAAAACTTCACATAAATTTTTACATTAACATTTTTTAACCTGAAAAAAATTGAATTCTAGTTAGTGATATGTACGTTAGAAGTATTTAGGGGGAAGTACAGACATCCAAGTTTTTCTTTTAAATGCACCAAAAATAAGATGGATTGGGGGTGCATAGAGGGAGGTAGAGATGGAAAAATATGGATAAAACAAGTATCGTAAAATGTCAATGGTAGAATCTTGATGGTGTGTATATGAGTGTTCACTGAAAAATTCTTTCATTTTTGCTGTGTGAAACTTTTTATTTTAAAGTATTGGGAAAATAAATAGGTATAAGTGAATAGGAAGAGTAGACTGAGATTGTTTTATGAACTTATTTCAACGATAAAGTTAAGCCTGTCAAGTACTTGAGATTACACATATCAGTGTAATTTCCCTGATATGCTTGAACCCATTATTTATTCAGCAAACATTTATTGAGCGTGTACAATAAGCTTGAATATACAGTAAGTGTTCCAGGGAGGATAAAGAAATATAAGAGCTATATTCGGTAAGTTTGTTATAGTGGATTCAATAAATACATGTGGAAAGTTAAATAGTTATAGTTCATATCACCCTAGACGTAGACTTTTAAAATACATGGATTCTCCTTCCTGTAGGAGACAGCTACAAAGCAAAACTCAAACAAAAACAAATGCATGTATTGGTTCTACCATACAGATAATGTTTCTAGCAATGAATAATAATAATAATAGCAGACCTTACACAGTGTTCACCATGTACCCGGCAATGTTCCGAGGGCTTCACCTGTTTTGATGCATGTCATCCTTACACTATGTGGTGGTGAGAATGTATCTGCAGATTTGCAACTAAAGGGGATGTGACTAGCTGAGGGCACCACCTGCTGTGCTCTCTAACCCATCACTGAATTTCTAAGCCAGTGGCTGAGCCCAGTAGGGATACTAAGGCAAGCACACTCCCAAGAGACACGGGCGGCCTCTGACAGCCATCACTGGCTCCTTGACTCACAGATGGCCTCGCCAGCCTTTCTCAGCCAGCATGGTGATCTAGGATGCTGTCCCCAACCTTCCTTCCTCCCCACTCTCCTTTACAGAGATAAGACCTGTGTGGCAATTTGATGGCTCTCCCCACCTCCCTAGACTGCCTCCCTCTTGCTCCCCACTGTCCCTCCCAGGGCTAATTTTTGAAAATAGTAAACAAGACTCACCTTCAAGCACGCCTTTCAAAGGCAAACCAACCACTCCGGAGCCCATACCCCAGCCACCTCTTTCATGAGCTCCCACATTCCAGGCCATGACCCACCAACCCTGATCACCCTGGGGCCAGGTAGCAGACAACCAGGGACAGCCCCTTCCTTAGTCCCTCAGTGCTGCTATAAGAAAATGCCTCAGGCTGGGTAACCTAGAAACAATAGGCATTTATTCTCACAGTTCTGGAGTCTGGGAAGTCCAAGAAGAAGGCACCAGCAGGTTTGGTGTCTGGTGAGGGCTGCTCTGTGCTTGAAGGTGTTGCTGCATCTTCTGGAGGGGACGAATGCTCTGTCCTCATGCAGCAGAAGGCACAGAAGGGGCCAACTCACCCCCTCAAGCCCTTTGGTAAGACCCTAATCTATTCATGAGGGCAGGTCCCTCATGGCCTCCTCCCCTCCTAAGGGCCCCACTTCTTAACACTCTTGCACTGAAGATTAAGTTTTAACATGAATTTTGAAGGAGGCACAAACATTCAAACCACAGCAGCCCCTATGCTCCAGAGCCTAACGAAATTACTCAAACCACCCAGTCCTAAGCCGGATTACCCTGTCCTACATGTTGCTCCCCACGGAAACCACAGCGAAAGCTCCCGCCCACAGATTTCCCCTCACCTTCTGCCTCTAACAGACCCTGGTGTTTCCCTGTGTGGCCCCTGACAGTGTGGCAAGCCCTCCTCTTGGAGTCTGTGAGTAACAAACTGTCTTTTCAATGGTAGTCATCTCCTGATATGCTGGCCTTGCCAAAACAAAATCATAATAAAACCTAAATATAGATATAGATATAGATATAGAAAGGTTTACTATAGACCTATATATAGTAAACCTATATATAAAAACCTATATATGGAGAGTAAACCTATATATATAGTAAACATATATGTGTGTGTGTGTATATATGTATTTTTTTACTTTAAGTTCCGGGAGGCCCGTGCAGAACGTACAGGTTTGTTGCAAAGGTATACGTGTGCCGTGGTGGTTTGCTGAACCTATTGACTCATCCTTTATGTTTCCTCCATTCACTCCCGACTCCCCAACAGACCCCAGTGTGTGTTTTTCCCCTTCCTGTGTCCACGTAAAACCTATATTTTTTAAAAGCCAGTTAAGTACAAATGTCCCTTGGTGTTCAGCTTTTCTGAGTTACTGTTTACAACGTGTTGAGCTCTTAAAATAGCAAGAATGCCAAGAATAGTTTGCTCTCAAGTACATGGTTTTACGGTCTTACATGCACAAGGAAGAGAACAGAAAGTATCTATATATGAGTAGTGAGTGTAGCAGTGCTCTTGGGGCCCCACCAAATCATCAAGCCTGGGCTGGTGCCCCACTGTGTTGGGAGTGGTGGCTGCTAACTGGCCTCCCTCCCCAGGAGATTCTCCCCCATGAGATGCAAGGCAGCACAGGGGTGCAAAAGCGCAGCCCCCTTGCCTCAGTGCAGGACCAAATCTCTGGTGCAGTTCAAACCCCAGAGCTCCCTGCAGGCTCAGGCTGAGGTTGGCCTCCTGCTGAGGTCCCATTGCTTGCCCCCATCCCCTTCTCCTGAGAGCTTTCCTCCACCACATCACCTGCACAAGGATCCCCTGTGAGTGAGACCCGCAGCGGCCTAGTAACCTACAAGTAAGCATCACAGGGAATGTGGAGGGACCTTGTGCTGGGTGCAGGGTTTTCCCGTAGTGTGTGTAATGGTTATGGATCATTTAGTGACTCTTGCTCATCTCCTTAGTACAGGCCGTCAGAGCCTAATTAATGGATCGGCCCATAGGCAGCTCCCTAAATATCCCACCTATAAAGAGCATGAAGGAACCCACTGGCATGAGCAGCGCATTACCTACGGGCAAATTCACATCCCCTCATTCGGCTTTTTGCTTCAGGGAGAAGATGCAACTGGGACCCATTTTTGCCAAAGTAGAGGCTGCCTGTGGGTGAAAATAGCAGGCAGAAGGGATAGCCCATGTTTATGGGGCACTTGCTTGGTGCCAGGAACCCTGCTAAGCACAGGAAGGACAAATGGCCTAACCCAAATCACACAGCTAGTAAGCAGCAGCATTCAGCCCCGCCCCACAGCTGCAACCTCCCACCCAGCCTGATGCTCTGGTTCCGGACAGGCTCCTCCTCCTGCCCTCCTGCCCTCTTGAAAGTGGAGGAGCAAATCAAGAATATTGGCATGAAGGGAGGCACCTCATGGCTGGCCCTGTTGACTGTATTTAGTCTTCAGATTTCATAAATATGCAAACTAGGAAAACAGAATGATCTTCTGTCTTTTTAGTTTTTTCTTTTGTTTTGTATTATTCATATCTTTTGTGGTAACATGTAGACCTGACACCCCAGTCTTCTGTCTTTTAAGTTGTATAATAAACAATGTTCATCATTTTCTTTAAAACTTGACTCTAGGCCAGGCAGAGTGGCTCGCACCTGCAATCCCACCACTTTGAGAGACTGAGGCAGGAGGATCCAGGAGGTCAAGGCTGCAGTGAGCCAAAAGCAAACCACTGCGTTCCAGCCTGGGCAATAGAGGAAGACCCTGTGAAGAAAAGAAAGAGAGAGAGAGAGAAAGAAATGAAAGAAAGAGAGAGAAAGAAAGAGAGAGAGAGAGGAAGGAAGGAAGGAAGGAAGGAAGGAAGGGAGGGAGGGAGGGAGGGAGGGAAGGAGGGAAGGATTTCCTAGACTAACTCCCACACTGCATCTATCATTATCTTCATGTCAGCACTAGTAATTGTGTAAATTATAGCACATTGCTTTGTTTTGTTTATATACATATATATGTGTGTGTGTGTGGTGAATGTTTGTATCTATAGGCATGTGTGTGGAATGTATATAAATCTTCTTTATGGTTTGAAGTGCTCATGTGTAATTGGTTTTACCTTCAACTTCATTAAAATTTTTTGAGGGCAGAATATTTTAAAGTCTTCAATAACAATTATTATGTTACTTTAAACAAGATCAGATAAAAAGATAAATAAATGTGTACTGAGTTATAAAAGAAAGAAACCGAATTTCACATCATTTACCTGAGTTGATTAAAAGATCAGCATTTAGCAAGCTATACTCTAAGGTAAATAAATCAGTACCTGAAAGCAAATAGTAAGGAAATATTTAGTTAACAGAAAGAAGTCAGTTTATCTCAAAAGCCGTCTTCTCTGAAATTCGGGCCTACATTGCTTTGCTTAAGTCACAGCAAATATGAATGGGAAGTTGAGTGGATGCTCAGAATTACTTAAATTTTTTCAAGGTTTTTTCAAGCACTCCATTTAGTGAACCAGGATGAGCAGAAAAATCTCTCCTCTCCATGAGCTTGTTTAATTGCAGAAAAGCTACAGAAGGAAAGGTTCCTGGGCAGAAGAAGAGTCTGCATCTTGCTCCTCTGAGGATGACAGTCGATGAGAGAATCCAGGGTCCTTGCCTGTCACACGTTCCTCTGAGCTCTGGGCACTGTGCTAGGACCGGGACTGGCTGCCTTTGTTCCTTTGGGGCATGGCCAGGCCATCTGGTATCCCGGGCTACCAGATAAGTCCCCCTATTCTACATCCCCAGAGGGAGAGCTGAGCTCTGCACCAAGCACTTAGGGACAGACCATTGGTCTGAGCTCAGCCACTTTTGTTTCCATGACTGGCATCATCTGGTGACATCGGATGATGCACAATCCATGTCGATTGCAGACCTCGAGGCAAAGTGGGTTAGAGAATTAATGCACTGAGTGCTCCAGCAATTATAACACTGAACATAAGATACCCCCATTTCTTCCAGGTAAATGCTTGTTTCAGTTAACTAAAATTTGAGTGAATTCGTAAGTGACTATTTCCTCATTATGCCATCACACCAAAACTAAATTAAAGGATTCATCCTCAATTTCCACATTAGTAACTTAAATATTAGTGCATGAAAAGACTTGTAATTCTCATTACAGATCACCAGCTCATTCTTCAGAAAAATTGAACTAATTAGATCTAACTTAATCCCTCACAGTTATGAGCCTACTTTAATTGGAATTACATTAAATATTGATAGTAAATTAAAGAATATTTTCATGGATAGTATTTCTAATCTACCAATTAGGAGACCATGATCTCTTTCTCTCTCTCTGTCTCTCTCTCTCTCTCTTTCTCTCTCCATTTATCTAAATCTTTTTTCGTTTCTCCTATTAGGGTTATATAATTTTGATGGCCCTTATGTTTGTTGAATTATGTAATTCTCATCTATTTAATTTTTGTAGCTGTTATGATGGAGGAAGATAATGAGTTTCTCTTCCATTACTAACATTAAATAATTCTGTTGATTTTTACATTTATAGGTAACATCCTATAATTTTGCTGAACTTAACTATTTTCTTAAATACATTTTTGTTGATTTTTGCCAAATTCAAGGTATATAATCACATTATTATAAAAAGTAACAAAAATGCATCAGAGTCTTAGTGACAAATATTAATTTTAGAGGAACTGGAAGATATTGAAAGAGCCTCATCCTGGCCGCTGCACCGTTGTACTACCTACCATTTATTATATATCATGTGCAGACAGCTTCCCTAAAGCTTTATCTGTATAATTTCCATACAACACTGCTATGAGATGGGTACTCTAATGATCCCCATTTTGCAGATATGTATGGAAACTAAGCCTCAGAGAGATTAAGTAACACTGAACATCACACACACACACACACACACACACACACACACACATAGCACAGAGCAAATTACACGGCTTGGGTTTTAACCCAGCTCAGTCTGAGCCCAGAATCTGTTCATGTAATAGCAGCAGAAAGGAAATAATGTACTTGAGAATTAACTCAATACATATGAACTATTCAAAGAAAATTGAAATACCTCCAGGGAAAATAAAAACTGAGAAATCCACAAGGAAGCATTATCTCTTTCTTAATCTTCACTAATTTCACAAGTGAAAAATAGTCTCTTGTTGTCAGTTTAATCTGCATTTTTATTACTAGGAAGTTTCAACATTTTCAAATTAATCACATATCTTTTCTATGCTGTGTTTTTTCTATTCAGAAGTTCTAATTTCACCATTGGGATACTAGAGTTTTTATTGCTGTATTTAAATTCATTGTAAGTTAAGTATATTATATTTTATCAAATTCTTAGCAAATGATAAGCCAAGCTTTTGCTTTGCTTTTTAATTGTTTGTGATGTATGCTGATATACAGATAATGCTATTTTTAATATAATTAAATTTGTCAACCTTTTTCTCTTTGATTCTTTCTTCTTTTTCTCTTTCCTTTCTTTTTTATTTCCTTTCTTCCTTTCCTTAGCACTTTCTTTCTCCTTCCCTCCTTCCTTTCTTTCTTCCCCTCCCCTCCCCTCCCCTCCCTTCCACTCCCCTCTCCTGTCCTTTCCTTTCCTTTCTTATGGGAATGAATGCTGAGAGTGATCTTCCCAATCCAGAGATAAGACAGATATATGCCTGTATTTTCTTCTGGTTTCACTGTTTATTGACTTAACTATAATATATCTGAAATGTATTTTGAGTGGAGGGGACAAGAAAAACAAAGTAATTTATTCAGCTGGCTAAAACAGTCACTTCACGAAAATCGGAAGGTTTTTTTTTTTTTAAACAAAAAAAGTCAGATTTTCGTTTAAAAACGAAAACATATCTTCTCTCATTGGAAGCCTATTTCCATCTTCTTTTAACATGAAGTAACTTTCGTTAGTTACATTCTGACTTCTTTTTAAACAGATTCTGCAATAAGTAAGTCTAAGATCAGTCATACTACATTGCATAGGATATTGTGAGCTAAGCTTGCATTTGTTTGGTGTCTTGAGGAAGAGGGATATGGCCTGTTTAATTAATTAATTTACCCAATCAAGCTTAATAGTAGCATTAATTTTAATAAGACTATTACTTTTTGTACTTTCTAAAAATTAACGTATGATCTACATACTATAAAATTTACCCCTTTAAAGCGTACAATTCAATGATTTTCAGTATATACACAAAGTTTTGCAACCATCACAGCTATCCAGAACACTTCCATCATTTCCCCCAAAAACCTCATCACCATTTACAGTCATTTCCTCATTCCTCCTCTCTCAGTTACTGGAAACCACTCCTCATTTACTCCCTGCCTCTATGCATTTACCTCTTCTGGACATTTTGTATACATGGAATCACACCATACGTGGCCTTTTGTGTCTGTCTCTTTTGACTTAGCATTCAAGGTTCATCCATGTTGTAACCCGTATCAGTAATTCAGTCCTTTTTATAACTACCTATGTATTTCATTGTATGGACACACCCTAATCTGTTTGTCCATTCATTAATTTATGGACATTTGGATTGTGTCCACTTTTTGGCTATTATGAATAATGCTGTGTGACACTGGGAGGATCGTGTGTGGCTTTAGCCACTCCTTTTCTCACTGGGATTCATCCTGGGGGCTGGAGCTGGCTGCTTCCAGTCAGGTCTCTTTCCCCCATGGCTATGGGAAATCATACTCCCAACTGTGGTGAAATCTAAGCCAATGGTCTGGATGAGTCTTTTGCAGACAGGTTTGGCACTGTTTGGATAGCTTGGCAGGTCTCGGCACACCTGCGCTCCAGTGTCTATTTTTCTAGTGTGAGAAGTAACTCTGGGTACAGGGCTGGTGCTTAGGGTACCACTGCCTCCCCACACACTGGGGTCCCCGAGACTTCACACAGGCCTCCCCTCCAGCCCCCAAAGCTCCACCCAGTGGCCTGACAACACCAGCTTGTCAGCCTGGATGGCCTGGAAGGCCTCTGGGATCATGTTAAATCTGTCCACGGACCAACCTGATGATTGGGAACGGTATTCCAGCAGGACTGTTGGGTGTGATTGTTTCCGCAGTGGGAGGAGCACAAATCCGAGTCTGTGCAGCCCCGGTGCTCAGCGCCTCATGGATGCTCCCTGGAATCTGTTCCAATCCCCTGGTCAACTTTAACCTTTGCCTAACAACCATGTGGTTTCCAAGGGAGGAACAAAATAACCGGTGAGAAAAGCTATTGTGCACAAAGTCCCTTTTGTTGGTACCTAATTGCATAAATACTTGAGAAGGAAAATGAATAAAGGCCAGGATGGGACCTCCCTCCTCATGGCAGTGAGAATAACTTGCCCTTGGGCATGCCCCGGAACCTGCCTACAGCTTTCATGAGCTAGATCCGTGGTATCATCCCAGCCATAGTGTGAAGACTGAGCAGGACCTGCTGCCCACATTTGACAGATGAAGGCATGGAAACTCAGTGAGGTTCCATAACCCAGCCAAAGTCACAAAACCAACTAACTGATGGAGTTCACCATGTCTCCGGGCCCCTGGCCTAATGCTTTTCTCTACCAGGGGCTATTTACCCGCTCAGAGTCTGTTGTGTCTTAAGAGAATTGCTTGGCTGGAGAAGACCCTTTCCTTCCTTCTCTCTACCACCTTCCCCTGGAGGATCTAGTTCCACCCTTACCTCTGGTTTCTCTCCTGGGCCTTTCTTCTTGCACCTCTGGAACCCTGTCCCCCTTCCCTCTCCACTTTTCTTTGTGCAATGTGGCTAGAAAGGCCCTCCCCTTTCCCACTCACCCTCTGAATGAATTCTATCTAAAACACTTGGCTTCAAATCCAGTGGGACATTTGAAATGTACAGTACTGACATGTTTAAAGTAAGAGTAAGCAGTATCTTTAAATCAAAAGTGCTTCTGTAAATGCAAAATTGAAACCCACATTTCCTGCAGCAGTAAAGCCTTAGAACTGCAAGGAATTTGCAAGAGTAGCTATTTATAAAAAAAATATTAATACATGTCTTTGAGGACAATTGCCTAAAATTAATATACCAAATGATAACAGTGGTTACTTCGAGGTGGCAAGATTATAGATGTTTTTGATATTCTTCTTCAAGCTTTATGATATTCCCTACGATGAGTAGCTATTATTTCTATAATCAAGGAAAAACTAAAAACTAGTATTTCAATGCCAACTCCAACCTCAGATTTCACAAACAGAGAAACAGAAACTTAGAGAGAACATTCCTGGTCACACGAAGGTTTGCCAGTGGAAGCGGGTGAGTCCGGGTCTCAAGGTTTCCTTCCCCACGCCTTTTCCCCAGTGCCAGGCCTTGGTAAGACAGTGGCCACGCTCAGCACTGCGTACTTGGGCAGCAGTTTGGGGTTGCTTGGTTGTCTATCCTTACAAGGTGCCTGATTTTCACCAGTGTGATAGTGAGCAGGAAACTTGGGGAAACAGAAGTCGAAAGGAGTTGTTTTTAGGTTCTTTTTTAAAACGCAAACACACATCGTCATTTCCTTTCCATAGAGAGCCCTTCCCCACAGTTTATAGGAATGCCTTATCATTGTTGACATAGCCTATTCATGGGCTTCTGTCAAGGGTAAGTCCCTATGCCCCTTAGCCAACCAGAAACCACTTCTGTTAATTGAGGAAACGTCTTTACATGCCCTTATGTTCAGTCACGCCTTGAAGTGCTGGGAGAACATCTTCATCCAGGATGGGCAGTGAGAGACAAAGCCTTGAATCCACACAGTTCCATTTCCTGGGGTCCCGTAGAGCATTTTTCATTCATGTTCCACAAGCTCCTCTCATGGATACCTCATTGTGCTTAGAGTTGTCCAGAGCAATTGACGAACAAATGTCTTTTCTTTCTAGGAACTCACAGATTTAAAATCTTGAAAACTGGCTAAGATGGTTTGCTATTGAGAGATGATGAGACATAACCTACATATAAGAGTGTTTCCATCATCTCCAATGTGAACTTTTGTCCCACTTTTCTCATTCTTCTTCGGCCTCTCTTATTCTCCGAAAGTTATCTATTCTTTAGGGAATATTTGATCCTATGGGTCGTTTTCAATCCCGCGTTACCTACCAGGAAAGGACTTTATTTTCTTTTAGAGATAGGGTCTTACTACGTTGCCCAAGTGAGAGCGAGAGTGGCTATTCACAGATGTGAACATAGCACACTGCAGCCTCAAACTCCTGGCCTCAAGTGTTCCTTCCACCCCAGCCTCCCAAGGACAGTAAAATCCTTTTGAAAAAGTCCTTAGCCGAGTGAGGTGGCTACAGGCATGAGCCACCACACTCGGTGAAGGACTTCTTCAAAACGACTTTACTGTGATTTTTTGGCACTGCTGGCTTGAACACGAATTGGCTTTTGTTCTTTCAGTTCTATTGAAGTGAATTAAATCTATAACCTCGCATGTAGTTGGCAGTAATAAGTGCAGCCCCACAGATTTTGCCAGCTTATGGAATTAAAAAGGCCACCATTGAAATGATGATCTGAACCATAAAGGCAAGGTTTCCTCTTTCTCTACTATAAAGTGTTCATGTTTATTTGGGGGATGATCTAGGCATCCACATTGTAAAGGGGCTTATCATGTGATAAAAGTGACCTTTGCAAACATCGAAACCTGTGAGAGCATCCCACAGCTGAAAACCAGGGACGGGAACTAGGACAATGAGAAAAAGCATTTAAGGATGCACAGGGGCTAGGCTGGCTTGCAGGCAGGACTGCCCTTGTACCTACTCTGTGCAGGTCCTGCTGGGAGCTTTGTCAATGTGAAGGCTAAGTCATGTGAGGAAGCTGCAGAAGAAAAGCTTGAAGCTGGCAAAGTTAGTTCCTGAGATTTAAATAAAGAAGCCATCTGCAAGTGCCGGTGGAAAATCTGCGGCAAGCTGTCCAGAAGATCTAGCTAAGATAATTGATAATTGCAACTCACTACACTAAACAACAGATTTTCAGTGTACGTGAAACAGCCTTTCGTTGGAAGAAGATGTCATCTACGGCTTTCGTAGCTAGAGAGAAGTCAATGCTTGGCTTCAAAACATCGAAGAGCAGGCTGACTCTCTTGTTAGGGGCTAATGCAGTTGGTGACCTTAAGTTGAAGCCAAGGTTCATTTATTACTCCCCAAATCCTAGGGCCCTTAATAATTAGGCTGAATCTACTCTGCCTGTGCTCTACAAATAGAACTGCAAAGCCTGGATGACAGCACATCTGTTTTATTGTTTCCTTGTTTTGTTTTCTTTGTTTGAGACCGAGTCTTGTTCTGTTGCCCAAGCTGGAGTATAGTGGTGTGATCTTGGCTCACTGCAACCTCTGCCTCCTGAGTTAAAGCAATTCTCCTGCCTCAGCATCCCCTAGTAGCTGAGATTACAGGCACTCATCACCATCCCTGGCTAATTTTTGTGTGTGTGTGTGTGTGTGTATTTTTAGTAGAGATGGGGTTTCGCCATGTTGGCCAGGCTGGTCTCAAACTCCTGACCTCAGGTGATCCACCTGCCTCAGCCTCCCAAAGTGGTGGGATTACAGGCGCGAGCCACTGCGCCCAGCCGCACATCTGTTTACAGGATGGATTACTGAGTATTTAAGCCCACTGTTGAGACCTGCTGCTTAGAAAAAAATATATTTCTTTAAAAATATTACTGCTTATTGACAATGCATCTGGCCACCCAAGAGCTCTAAATGAAATGTAAGAGGAAATTCGTGTTTTTAGGCCTGCTAACACAGCATCCATTCTGCAGCCCGTGGATCAAGAAGTGATTTCAACTTCCAAGTCTTATTATTTAAGAACTACATTTTGTAAGGCTATAACTGCCATAAATAGTGATTCCTCTCATGGATTTGAGCAAAATATATTGAAAAATCTTCTGAAAAGAATTCAGCATTCTAGATGTCACAAAGAACATTCATGATTCACAGGAGGAGGCCAAAATACACTGGTATTTTAATTGGAGTTTGGAAAAAGTTGATGCCAACTCTCATGAATGATTTTGAAGGGTTCAAGGCTTCTGTGGAGGAATCTGCTATAGATGTGGTAGAAATAGCAAGAGAACTAGAATTAGAAGTGAAGCCTGAAGATGTCGTTGAATGACCGCAATTTCATGATAAAACTCGAATGAGGAGTTGCTTCTTGCAAATAAGCAAAGAAAATGGTTTATTGAGATGGAATTGCTCCTGATGAAGATACTGTGAACAGTGTTAAAATGATAACAAAAGATTTAGAATATTTTATAAACTTAGTTGATAAAGTAGTGGCCGGCAGGGTTTGAGAAGATTACTCCAATTTTGAAACAAGTTCTACTTTGGGTAAAATGCTATCAAACAACGTCACATGCTACAGAGAAATCTTTGATGAAAAAAAAGTCAATCAGTGTGACAAGCATCATCGTTGTCTTATTTTAAGAAATTGCCACAGCCACCCCAACTTTCAACAACCACCACCCTGATCAGCCAGCAGCCATCAACATCAAGGCAAAACCCTCCACCAGCAAAAAATGACAACTTGCTGAAGGCTCAGATGATCGTTAGCATTTTTTGGCGATAAAGTATTTTTACATAGAAATATGTGCATTTTTTTATACAAAATGTTATTAGGTACTTAATAGACTATAGTAGAGTCTAAACATAACTTCTACATGTACTGGCAAACCAAAAACTTTGTGTGATTCCCTTTATTGCAATATTCACTTTATTGTGATATCTGCTTTATTGTGGTGGTCTGGAACCAAACCTATAGTATCTCCAAGATGTGCCTGGACTACCACAATCCACCAGCATGCATGAATATCAAATGGCAAGCAATACTGAAAAATATAGTCACTTTTTTTTTACTTTCTTTTGAAAAGAACTAATCATATTAGAAGTAAAAAATTATTCTGAAAAAAAAAATACCTTTTAGTCCTCAAAATGTTTTCAAATAAAAACGATTGACTTTATAAAAAAATACATTTTATCCTTCTATAAAACATGCAATTATTTGACTCAGTAACTATTCATAACTTTAAACACAACATGATTCAGGCAAATTAACAAACTTTAGAGTACAAATACCTTCAATGGGGAAGAATAAATCTTTAATTTCCTGATGGCAAATCATATTGAAATCCTCCAGTATGTCAAACTGCAATGCCAAAATAACTTAAGGGAGAGTAGCTCTAAAAACGATGTTGGTGGAGTGTTTTTCCAGTTTGGCTGGCAAGATTGGAAATAGTTGGTAATTTCAAGCCTGTGCTGGTGGGAGTTACCTCATTAAGCACTTCATTGCCTCAGATATGTGAAGGATAAAAAACATCACTTGCCTTTGAATCTGGAACCAACTATTCTACTGAGATATAAGCTAAAGGCTCAAAGCCCCTTAAGGTTAAACTGAAACCACTCAGATATAAGCATGATAAATAATAGTGTTTAATTTTGCTACAATTTTTCCTATTGCCAATAGCATACAACCATATTGCTTTCAACATTAGCCTATTGTAACTCAGAAAAGTCTTAGTGTCCCAAACGTATGACTACTGCAGGGGACACAAACTCAAAACCTAGGTAGTCAAGCAAATGGGTGCATGACTTGTGTGTGACAGGTGGGAATGGTGGAGAACATGGCAACTAGAGAGCACTGTCTTCTTCTTCTCCCTTTTTTTTTTTTTAAATTATACTTTAAGTTCTGGGATACATGTACAGGACATGCAGGTTTGTTACATAGGTATACACGTGCCATGTTGGTTTGTTGCATCAATCAACCTGCCATCTACAGTAGGTATTTCTGCTAACGCTATCTCCCTGCAGTCCTCCACCCCACAACAGGCCCTGGTGTGTGATGTTCCCCTTCCTGTGTCCATGTGTTTTCATTGTTCAACTTCCACTTATGAGTGAGAACATCTGATGTTTGGTTTTCTGTTCCTGTGTTAGTTTGCTGAGAATGATGGTTTCCAGCTTCATCCACGTCCCTGCAAAGGACATGAACTCATCCTTTTTTATAGCTGCATAGTATTCCATGGTGTATATGTGCCACGTTTTCTTTATCCAGTCTATCATTGATGGGCATTTGGGTTGGTTCCAAGCATTTGCTATTGTGAAGAGTGCTGCAATAAACATACATGTGCATATGTCTTTATAGTAGAATGATTTACAATTCTTTGGGTATATACCCAGTAATGGGATTGCTGGGTCAAATAGTATTTCTAGTGAGGAATTGCCACACTGTCTTCCACAATGGTTGAACTAATTTACACTCCCACCAATACTGTAAAAGCGTTCCTATTTCTCCACATCCTCTCCAGCATCTATTGTTTCCTGACTTTTTAATGATCACCATTCTAACTGGAGCAGGATGATATCTCATTGTGGTTTTGATTTGCATCTCTCTAATGAACAGTGATGATGAGCTTTTTTTCATACGTTTCTTGGCCACATAAGTGTCTTCTTCTGAGAAGTGTCTGTTCATATCCTTTACCTACTTTTTGATTTTTTTTTTTTTTTTTTTGGCAAATTTGTTTAAGTTCCTTGTAGATTCTGGATATTAGCCTTTTGTGGATAATTTGATGGATAGATTGCAAAAATTTTCTCCCATTCTGTAGGTTGCCTGTTCACTCTGATGATAGTTTCTTTTTCTGTGCAGAAGCTGTTTAGTTTAGTTAGATCCCATTTGTCTCTTTTGGCTTTTGTTGCCATTGCTTTTGGTGTTTTAGTCATGAAGTCTTTGCCCATGCCTATGTCCTGAATGGTATTGCCTAGGTTTTCTTCTAATATTTTCATGATTTTAGGTCTTATGTTTAAGTCTTTAATTCATCTTGAGTTAATTTCTGTATAAGATAGAAGAAAGGGGTCCAGTTTCCATTTTCTGCATATGGCTAGCCAGTTTTCCCAACATCATTTATTGAACAGGGTATCCTTTCCCCATTGCTTGTTTTTGTCAGGTTTGTCAAAGATCAGATGATTCTAGATGTGTGGTGTTATTTCTGAGGCTTCTGTTCCATTGGTCTATCTACCTGTTTTGGTACCATCACCATGCTGTTTTGGTTACTGTAGCCTTGTGGTATAGTTTGAAGTCAGGTAGTGTGATGCCCCCAGCTTTGTTCTTTTTGCTTAGGATTGTCTTGGCTATACGGGCTCTTTTTTGGTTCCATATGAAATTTAAAATAGTTCTTTCTAATTCTGTGAACAAAGTCAATGGTAGCTTGATGGGGATAACATTAAATCTATAAATTACTTTGGGCAGTATGACCATTTTCACAATTTTGATTCTTTCTATCCATGAACATGGAATGTTTTTCCATTTGTTTGTGTCCTCTCTTATTTCCTTGAGCAGTGGTTTGTAGTTCACCTTGAAGAAGTCCATCACATCCCTTGTAAGTTGGATTCCTAGGTATTTTATTCTCTTTGTATCAATTGTGAATGGGACTTCAGTCATGATTTGGCTCTCTATTATTGCTATATAGGAATGCTTGTGATTTTTGCACATTGACTTTGTATCCTGACACTTTGCTGAAGTTGCTAATCAGCTTAAGGTGATTTTGGGCTGAGATGGTGTGGTTTTCTAAATATACAATCATGTCATCTGCAAACACAGACAATTTGATTTCCTCTCTTCCTATTTGAATACGCTTTATTTCTTTCTCTTGCCTGATTGCCCTGGCCAGAACTTCCAATACTATGTTTAATGGGAGTGGTGAGAGAGGGCATCCCTGTCTTGTGCCAGTTTTCAAAGGGAATGCTTCCAGCTTTTGCCCATTCAGTATGATATTGGCTGTGGGTTTGTTATAAATAGAGAGAGCACCTTCTTCTGTGGGCGGGGGCACCAGTTCTCCATCCAGCCTACCATAATTACCTGAGAATACAGGACCTGTGTTTGCAGACCTTCTGATTTTTCAAACGATGAGGGAAATCCAGATTTGTAAGTAGTATCTCTTCATTTTTGAACATGGGCGACTCTTCCATTTTTCTTTTGTTTATCTCTTTTTGTAATATTGGGCAGACCAAAATTAAATTAGCCTTTTGCCTTGCAGTGAACATTGTTTTGTCACTGAATAGAATAATGGCACAGCTGAATTGCTGAAGATACTCTTGAGGGATGCTCATTGATTCCTTTTTTGCTTTTTATCCTTCATCTGAAGCATTTAGCATTTGATTACAGTTTTCATGTTATTTTTCCCTTAGTGAAAGTCCAAAGGGTTTTGGTGCTCATCAGCTCACTCTATCCTTGCTCATAAAACTGTGAGTTTGGGCCGTTCTTCCATACTCTTCATCCCTGGGATATGTTAGAACTAAGAGTTGTAGTATTTGTAGGATTTCTCAGGGTGGTTTTGAAAATGCACATTTTAAAGAATCAGGAAAGCTTATGCACAAACGTGCATGCAGGTAAAAGAGAGGTGCCTAGACTGGCAGTGGGATCAACAAGAGGGTAGAGGTGCTGCTGCTCCAGCTTCCAGAGACCCAGAGGGGGTTCTAGAAGTGTGGCACCCAGCACAGTAGTCCCAGAATACTTGGCACTGTCCAGCACTTGATGTGTGGCTCGTGTGAACTGAGATGTGCAGTCAGTGTAAAATACGTACCAGATTTAGAAACATTATGAAAAAGATATAAAATATCTCATTATTGAAATTGGTTACATGTTTAAGTGACATTTTAGATATATTGGGAAATTAAACAGTACTAAAATTAATTTTACCTGTCTAATCTTACTTTTTAATCTGGTTACTGGAAAATTTAACATTATGACTGTGAGTGGAATTGTATTCTACTGATCAGTTCTGCTCTAGAACAGGGAGGGGCCCATAAACTTTTTTCTGTAGAGGTCCAGAAAGTAACTGTTTTAAACTCCACAGACCATATGGGCCTTGTTGCAAACATTCACTCCACCATTCCAGTACAAAAGCAACCATGAACGAGATGTAAAAGAATGAGCACAGCTGTGTTCCAATAAAACTTTATTTGCGAAGATAGGCAGGGACCATATTTGCTGACTCCTGCTTGATGAGAAAATAAAAGCAAGGGGAAGGGAGGGGACATTGAGGTGTGGATGGCATTCTGTTTCTTGATCTTAATGCTAGTTAAGTGGTATACTTTTTGAAAATCCATCAAGTTACAGTTATATGATATGCATACTTTCCATGTATACATTATACTTCAGTAAAAAGTTGACTTAAAAAGAGCAGGGTCTCGGCCAGGCACGGTGGCTCATGCCTGTAATCCCAGCACTTTGGGAGGCTGAGGCGGGTGGATCACGAGGTCAGGAGATCGAGACCATCCTGGCCAACATGGTGAAACTCTATCTCTACTAAAAATACAAAAAAAAAAAAATAGCTGGGCGTGGTGGTGTGTGCCTGTAATCCCAGCCACAGGGGAGGCTGAGGTAGGAGAATCACTTGAACCAGGGAATTGGAAGTTGTAATGAGCTGAGATTGCACCACTGCACTTCAGCCTGGTGACAGAGCAAGACTCCATCTCAAAAAAAAAAAAAAAAAAAAAAAAGAAAGAAAGGAAAGTAAAGAAAAAAAAAGAGTGGGGTCTCTTCTGGAAGATCTGACCAAAAGAAAAAAAGAAGAAAAGCCAGAGATGTACATCTGCTCTTATCAGTCAGTGACAATCCTCTTCCCTGTTTAAAAATGAAACCATTTTTTTTTCAGAGTACAGAGCATTTGTTTATTTAAATACTTGAAAAGGTTGATGATGGAAAATATAGGTTTATCATGCGATTATATGCATTCAATTCATTTTATCATTTAAAAAATTACTGCCTCTAGGTTATCCTAGCCTGACATAGAACACTTGTGACACTTGCAGTTACTGTCATATACTATAATAGACACAGCCGTGATAGAATGATTTCCACTTGGGAGGAAATTCAACAGTAGTAAGGGTGACTATTTAAACTAAAAACATTTTACTAATTCTCTACCATCAGTCGGCCATTTAGTTGTCCAAACTCATCCGGCTTTCCTCAAGTCTCTGTAGCTCCTGTCTTACTCTATATCCATTCTGTACAATGGTCACTACCTTTGGGAGAATTGCACTGAGACAAAATTCAAGCTATTGGCTATTTGGAGAGTAGTAAGGGGATAGAACTCACTGGATATCAAAAGCCTAAACTGTATTAAAATTGTATAGACTTAAACCACCAGATTTTGCAAATTAAAAAAAAAAAAATTCTGGCTCCCTATGAGCTCATCCTGTCTGCAGAATGAATAAACAGGTTTTACTATTTTGCCATCTGAATATAGACAAACAGAAAAGTATGAGTTTTCCTTCTGGACCTCAGTGCTGACCAGCTATCAAGGCACTTGCTCAGGCCTGCTCAGACAGAAATGAGAAAGTGTGGAAACCAGGGCTGAGGTTAGAAAACAGGACGGCCATGGGCATGGCCTCCCAAGGTCAGGGCATGAAAGTGCCAGAACCAGCAGGGTCCTGGTAGCTGAGAGAGCATCCTTCTTCTCTGACTCTGCTCCTGCTCAGCAGAGAAGTTGCAGAGAGAGAGCTTCCAGAAGTGGAAACATTTTTAAATAAGTCTTTTAACTTTTTGCCTGTGGATACAGCTGCGTTGACACAAAGCCACGTTTGAGGCATGGTGTCTCGGAAGCCTGGCACCACGGACTGTTTTTCTACTGGGACCCATAATTGCTGCCTTTTAAGAGGGGTCCTGTGTTCAGTTTTATCAATGTGGTGCTTGAACCGGACTTTCAGCTGACCTCCAAAAGGAAATAGTTTTAAAAGGAAGAATTTTAAGTCTGCCAAGAGCCAGATAATGGCATAGCACAGAGAAAAGCCAGGGTTTTGTGGTTTGTATATTAAAATACAAGTCTCTTAATGCCTCAAAACAGCAGCCTCCAGAAAATGGGAAGTTTAATAGATGAGGCTAGAAAAAGCAGTTTTCAAGATCGAAATTTTCCCTCTTTGTTCCTTGTGATTTACCAGAAAGGAACAAGTTCCTTTCTCCTGAGCCTCCTCCTACGTCTATTTTTGGTTATATACAAGTGACTGTTCTCATTAAAGTAAATCTCAAAGTGCTCTGAAAATGTCCATGCTGGGCTGCCGGCCTCGCGCCTGAGGAGCTTTTGGCCTGGACACTCTGCAAAAATGTGTCCTGAGGACAAAGGCCATTAACATTCGGTTAATCCAACATCATAAATTAGTTTTCCCATGAATTACCAGTAACAGACCTCCCTCCATACTTTTTCTGAGTGCCGTCTTGCCGTTTTTAACCTCCCTTGCATTTCCACCCTTTTGCCCAACACAGAATCACATGAGAGCCCCTG
Organism: Piliocolobus tephrosceles; assembly: GCF_002776525.5. NCBI lineage: Eukaryota > Metazoa > Chordata > Mammalia > Primates > Cercopithecidae > Piliocolobus > Piliocolobus tephrosceles. The sequence continues at coordinate 42,276,854 of NC_045453.1, read as the reverse complement.
GAGGACATGGGGGAGGGGTGGATTCAGCTATTGTCCTAACAGTCTGCGCTCCTCCATGAAGGCTGTTGTTTTCCCTGAGAGGAATCATCTGTCAGGAGAAATGCTGTGTATCCAATCATCAGAGTAGACTCTGGCTGGACTCTAGAAAATGCACAGAATCACCAGCCATGGTCCTCACAAACCACTTGACCACTACTGGCTTCTTACCTTCTGTTTGCAGCAGTCACTGCAATAGGTTGGGCCAAGGGATAGCAGAGGAGGTTTGGGGACCCCTGAATTCAACTGGAATGCCACCTACACTTGTATCATCCACAACACATGCCCCTGGTGCAGTATATTTGGTTTTAAAATTTGTTTTAAAGAGATGCACGTTGTGGTTAGAAATGGCAGACCAAGCCGGGTGCAGTGTCTCATGCCTGTAATCCTAGCACTTTGGAAGGCCAAGGCCGGTGGATCATTTGGGGTCAGGAGTTCAAGACCAGCCTGACCAACATGGTGAAACCCTATTTCCCAAGAACACAAACAAAAACCAAAAAATTCGCTGGGAATGTTGGCACATGCCTGTAATCTCAGCTACTCAGGAGGCTGAGGCAGGAGAATCGCTTGAACCTGGGATGCAGAGATTACAGTGAGCCAAGATCGCACCACTGCACTCTAGCCTGGACAACAAGAGCAAGACTCTGTCCAAAAAAAAAGGAGAGAGAGAGGAAAGAAAATAAAAGAAGAAAGAAAAAAATAGCAAATTTGCCTCACCTGCAGTCTGTCTGACATTGATCTCCAGGCATGCTCGGTGCTGGGAACTGGGGTGATGGAGAGGGGCCAGTGGCAAAGAGAAAACCTTGGGGCAGGTGAGATGACGCTGGGGGAACAGGCCCCAGTGGTGTGGATGTGACACTAGGCATAGACGACCCAATCAATAAGAAAGGAAGGAATTGCCGGGCGCGGTGGCTCAAGCCTGTAATCCCAGCACTTTGGGAGGCCAAGACGGGCGGATCACGAGGTCAAGAGATCGAGACCATCCTAGCTAACATGGTGAAACCCCGTCTCTACTAAAAAATACAAAAAAACTAGCTGGGCGAGGTGGCGTGCGCTTGTAGTCCCAGCTTCTTGGGAGGCTGAGGCAGGAGAATGGCGGGAACCCGGGAGGCGGAGCTTGCAGTGAGCTGAGATCCGGCCACTGCACTCCAGCCCGGGTGACAGAGCGAGACTCCATCTCAAAAAAAAAAAAAAAGGAAGGAATTTACAGTGTCAGGGGTTCCAGACACAGGTGAATCTTGAAGCCAAGTACAGATGAAATTGGGAAAAGTTTCCAGCCACTGGGTAGGCCAACCCAGGTGCCAGGGACAAAGAACCTTGGTCTTGGGGCTGGGCATGATGGCTCAAGCCTATAATCCCAGCACTTAAGGAGGCTGAGGCAGGAAGATTGCTTGAGGCCAGAAGTTCTTGACACCAGCCTGCACAACATAGCGATACCCCATCTCTACAAAAATAAAAAATCAGCTGGACTTGGTGGTGCATGCCTGTGGTCCCAGCTACTCAGAGGCTAAGGTGGGAGGATCGCTTAAGCGCAGGGGGTCGAGACTGCAGTGAGTTACGATTGTGCTACTATACTCCAACCTAGGCAATAGAGCAAGACCCTATCTCAAAAAACAAAACAAAACAAAACCTTGGGCTCCCAAGAGCTCTAGGGTGGAGTGACCACACATGGTGGTCGGCACTGTGGCAGCTGCCATGAGACTGACTGAAAAGAGGTATTAATTAGCTATACTGCCAGTAGAACTACCTAACAAGGCACCCCTAAACTCAGAGGTATACAACAACAAGCACTTCTTTCTCACACTTATATATGCAGGCTGGCTGAAGTTCAGCTGATCTAGGCTGGGCGGGCTGGGCTCATCTGGGCTCAACTAGGCTTGGCTGCAAGTCGTGGATTGGTTCAGGGCTACTCCATATGTCTTTCATCTTCCCTGGCATCTCTGACACGTGTTCTCAGGGCCATGGCAGAAGCACCAGAGCACAAGCCCAACCACATAAACACTTTTTAGAGCCAGTGCTCATGTCATTTATTCTATCGGGCAAAGCAAGTCATGCAACGAAGCCCCACATCAAAGGGCAGGGAAATATGCTCTGCCTCTACTAGGGGAAGTGCAAAGCCACATGGCAAAGGGTGTGGATAAATAGAAGGGTAAAGAATTGAAGATGGGTAACATGACCAAGGTGATTCTACCAGCGTCTCCAGGTGGTGATGAAGGCTCTGGATAGACTCCCACTAATTAAGCTCATGCAACTGATATATAAACCAGAAAGTCACCTTATTGATTTGCAGCTAGAAATCTAAGTATATTGCAGGCTAGAAAGCTCCTGTCATCCACTCAGCGTATTCTTTTCAGTAGGAAATTAGCGTAGAACATCAAATCATAATTCCAGCTTTGCTTATGAACATGGAGAGGAAGCAAAAAGCATTGGTTGGGCGATCATAATGGCTTGAATTATCCAGATCTGTTTGCCTGAGGCCTCCATTTCCACTACAGGAAAACACCTGCCAAAGGGGTAGTGGGCAGGCTGCTCCCATGTTTAGGTAGAGACCGTGCCAAATTACTTTTTGTATACTCTTTGCTAGCCTCCTTTCTGATCATTCTTAATCTACATTAGTCCTTTACATACAAGGTAATAATGAAATTATTCTTTTGTGACTACAAGCCATATTGGGAATTAACGTCTATAAGATGCCACAGCCACCTAGTCACTTAGGACTGTCGCTTAGGATAAGGTGCTTTACATATTCATCAATATCTCTTAAATAGCAATGGACATCATTTGCATAATTTGATGGCAACTTACAACCCCTTCTGACCACATAGTCTTCAAGTGGCTGTCATTTCCTGAGTGTGTACAAGCTTGCAACTGGACACGCTGAAGTTTCCATCAACCAACCATTTAAGGAGCATTTAAGGAAGGAATGTGAGTCTTTCACTGACCTCTTCTGTAAAATCAAGAAAACATCAGCGAGAGACTCACAAAACTGATGCCAGAGGCTTAGGGGAAAAAAAATCCCAGAGACAAAAATGAAACATCTCGGCCAGGCATGGTAGCTCACGCCTGTAATCCCAGCACCTTGGGAGGCCAAGGTGGGTGGATCATGAGGTCAGGAGCTCAAGATCAGCCTGGCCAACATGGTCAAACCCCATCTCTACTAAAAATACAAAAATTAGCCGGGCACGGTGGCAGGGCGCCTGTAATCCCAGCTACTCAGGAGGCTGAGGCAGGAGAATTGCTTGAACCTGGGAGATGGAGATTTCAGTGAGCAGAGATTGCACCACTGCACTCCAGCCTGGATGACACAGCAAGACTCCTTCTCGAAAAAAAAAAAAAAAAAGGAACATCTTTTAGGAGACGCTACATCATCAATGTCCTTGAAAGATCATACCCTGTATATGAAGGAATTTTAGGGATATCTTAATTAATTAATTTTGCTTTTATTTTCCTTGTAATACTCATGATGACATTCTGTGTCTAAATATGATTTTAGGATTATAAGAGTTATTTCAATACGATTAAAGTAAATTCTAAGAGGTAAGAAAATAAATTCAGCCTGGTCAACATAGTGACACCCCATCTCTACAAAATAAATTTAAAAAATAATTTTAATGAGCAGTAGTTGGGCATGGTGACATTTGCCTGTAGTCCCAGCTACTCCAGAGGCTGAGATGGGAGGATCGCTTGAGCCCAGGAGTTCAAGGTTGCAGTGAGTCATGATCATGTCACTGTACTCCAGCCTGGGTGACAGAGTGAGACTTTGTCTCAGAAAAAAAAGAAAGAGAGGGAGAAAGGGAGGAAGGAAGGAAGGAAGGAAGGAAGGAAGGAAGGAAGGAAGGAAGGAAAGGAGGGAGGGAGGGAGGGAAGGAGGGAGGGAGGGAGATATTGCTGTGGTTTAATTGGCAATATCTGTTTCATTCGACGATATGTAAAATAATGATGTCCTTTACTATTGATGGAGACGCAGATGCTATTACATTTAGTATTTCTCCACTGGAGCATTCCAGTGACTGATCATTAGAAATGGAACTAGAACCATGAGCAAGGTGGCTTTGGATGTGAACTGATTCCAAATCTTGCAACGTGACCAGTAGTAAAGAAACAGGAAGAGAGGCCACTTTTTATGTGGCTTTTTAAAGCTTTTATATATACATGTACTGGAATATCTTAGCCAGTATCCCCCCTCATTTTTTAAAAACTTATTTGTATTGAGATATAATTTGTATACAGCAAAGTGCAAAGTCTTAAGTATACAAATGAGCTTTATACATAGACCCCTGTAGCCACCATCCAGATCAAGGTCTAGATGGTGACATTTTTCATTATCCCGGATGGTTTCCTGTCCCTTTCCTAGTCAATGCCTCCCTAAACAAGAATACCCATTATTCTGTTTTCTATTAATAGCAATATATATTAGTTTTGCCTGTTACTGATCTCATATATATGGAATCAAAATATATACACATTTGTAACTGGCCTCTTTTGCTCAACATAATGTTTTGAGGAAATTCATCCATGTTGCTTCATGTCAGTAATTTGTTCCTCTTTGTTCCTGGGTACTTATCCGTAGTATGAACAATACAATGGATTCATTGTGTTATTTTCATGTTGATGGATATTTAAATTGTTTCTAGTCTGGACTGTAATGAATAAAGCTGCAGTGAACATTTCTGTACATGTATCATTTTGTAGACATATACACTCATTTATTTTGGATGTATAACTAAGAGTGGAATTACTGGATTATAGAGTAAGCATAGATATTAGTAAATTATTCCAGCTTTCCAAGGTAGTTGGACCAGTTTTTATTCCCACCAGCACCATATGAGAGTTCTAGTTGCTAACACTTGGTATGATCAGTCTTTTACATTTTTCTTATTCCAGAGGGCACATGGGGGTATCTCAATGTGGCTTTAATTTGGATTTTCCTCCCTAGATATGGTGGTGCACACCTGTAATCCCAGCTACTTGGGAGACTGAGGTGGGAAGATCGCTTGAGCCCAGGAATTTGAAGCCAGCCTGGGCAACAAAGTGAGACCCTGTCTCTAATAATAATAATAATAATAATAATAATAATAATAATAATAATAATAGTAATTTGGATTTTCCTGATGAGTAATAATGTTGAACAGTTTCGAATGTTTTTGGTTTGATTATTCTCTGTAGTAAAGGCTCAATTTAAGTCTTTTGTTCTTTTGAAAATGTGTTTTGTCTTCCTTATATATTCTAGTCATAAGTTATGTGTCATATATGTGCATTTCAAGTATCTTCTCCTGCTCTGTGTCTTATTCCTTCACTTTTTAATGATGTGTTTTGTTGAACAACAGCATTAACTTTAATGAGGTCCAGTTCATCCCTTTTTATGGTCTGTCTTTTTTTAAAAATGTAATAAGATGGCTTGTGTTTTTTATGTCCTGTTTAAGAAATTTTTGCCTACTCCTTGTTTTTCTGTCTTATAACCCCTGTTTCTTTCGCCAGTTTAACTGCCTGCCCTTTTCTTGAGTGGGGAGAATAGGAATCAGGTCAGGCTACATCTGAGTGAGGCAGGAAGGGTGACAGAGTTAAATTAGGGAGGCAAGGCCAACAAATTTGTGGAATAGATTGAAGCAGGAAGAGGCCCAACACTGTCTGATTTTTGGTCTAAGGGACCTGAAGGCCTTTGAGTCTGGGTAACCTGATAACTGACTTCAGTGCTGTCCAGCCCAAATATCTGCATTGCGTCTCTTAGAGTGTTTGGAGAAGCTTTTCAGATTTTGTGAAATCAACCTCTTCCATGCTCACAGCCTGATCTATTGCTTAGAAACATGAAAAAGTCAAAGAAGTTCGCGTTTTAGGGACATCATGCTAATGTCTAGAGACCATCATTTTCCTTCTAAGTGCTCAAAAACCAAACTATCATCTCGATAATCCCTTCTCAACCATATCCAGGAAATGAAACCTCCATTTGGAATAATATTTACTTCTTCCTAATCCTCTAACTCCTCCCCCATTCTCCGTAAGTTTTCCTTACTTACTGAAGATGTCAATAATTCCATGATCTCATCTGTCTTCCTACAATCAAAAGTAAATGCTTGGGTCTGCTTTTCATAAAGAGACCCTGGCAGGGCCTGGACTGAGCTGCCCGTGTAGTGGGGACCAGAACTAAGCAGGAGTTGGCAAGAGGCTCAGGACATGCAGGGAGAAGGCGGGACTGCTGCAAAAGCGGTGGAGGACAGAAGACATTCCTTAAAGTGGCTTCAGATTAGGTAGCAGTAACTGAGTTGAGACCCCTGGGCTCAGAAGATGGGCTCTGGAGACCATGGGGCTTTCTTGGGAATTCAAACAGCTCTACAGCGAGAAAATACTTCCATGCCAGGCCCTTCCAGGGGTCATACTTAAGAATGTTGGGACTACATTAATGAATCAGAGTCTCCTTAGAAGCACTAGTTGGCAAGAACAAGATGAGGAGGAGCCATCCAACTTCCAGGGATGAGCTGGATGAGGGCAGGCAGGATGTGGCTGCAGAGACACCCCTGGGCATTCACCCTCAGGCACAGGGAAAGGGAGCCTGGCATAATAGGAAGAGAGGACTGCTGGGATTCACACATTCCTGGTTCTAAACCTGACTGTACCACTTATTAATTGTGTAACATTAAGCAAGAATGGTGCCTCCATCCTAAGATTCACTAGAGGGTCAAATAGGATATTGTGCATAAAATGCCAACTTCCCCATTTTCCTCCCATTTCTTTGGCTCTTCCTTCCAACAGATAGCTTTCAATTCTTAGTGAACATTTCTGTACGTGTATCATTTTGTAGACATATGCACTCATTTATTTTGGATGTATAACTAAGAGTGGAATTACTGGATTATAGAGTAAGCATAGATATTAGTAAATTATTCCAGCTTTCCAAGGTAGTTGGACCAGTTTTTATTCCCACCAGCACCATATGAGAGTTCTAGTTGCCCACTTTGAAGTACTGGCACCATTAAATAGTCGCAAGGTCTTGAAATACAGCTTTCCCTTGACTTCCATGAAGATCCCATCTATTCCATGACAATAGCTACCATGTACATGCTGACAGCTCCCACGTGAGTATCTCTAGCACATAACTCCTTCCCATGAGCCAGATCCATTGATATACCTGCTTCCTGAACTTTCCACGTAGATGTCGTACTGACAGCTCAAACTCAACAATTCCAAATTCAGCTCATTACCTTTTCCATAAATCTTTCCCTTCCTCACCTGCCTTCTCTATACAGAGAACCCAGTCATCAAGCCCAAAACTTGGGAGTCATGGATTGAAGTGCAAGTGGTTTATTTGGGAGATGACCCCCAGAAGCATCACTGGGGGATCTTGGAAGTGAAACAAGGAAGGAAAGGAAGCCAATATAGAGTGTTTTATCAAGCCTGGCACTCCTGTGGACAACTGGAAATGAATTCACTGAAAAACTTAGAGATGCTGTAGAGAGCACAATCTTCAGAGTCACTCATCCCAAGGTGCAAAGGAGCTGGGTATTTATTTGCCAACTCCTGCCAGGCATTGGCTTTTCTCTGTCATTGGCTGCCCCTTGCACTTCTGGCCTTCCGTAGGTATGATAGCATTAGGTCCCATCACCAGGGAAAACCCTCAAGTGAAGTGGCACAGATGCTAATGATTGGAAGCCAGAAATGGACTCCTGACTGGTGCCCAAGGAGACATCCTGTGTCTGGTCTGCCCCTTAACATGGGCAATTCTTTTTTTTTTTTTTTTCCTGAGACGGGATCTCACCCTGTTGCCCAGGCTGGAGTGTAGTGGCACGACGATCTTGGCTCACTCCTAGCTCTACCTCCTCAAGCAATTCCCCTGCCTCAGCCTCCTGAGTAGCTGGGATTACAGGCACATGTGACCACACCCAGCTAATTTTTTGGTATTTTTAGTAGAGACAGATTTTCACCATGTTGGCCAGACTGGTCTTGAACTCCTGACCTCAGGCAATCTGCCCGCCTCAGCCTCCCAAAGTGCTGGGATTACAGGCATGAGCCACTGCACCTGGCCAGGTAATTCTAAGCTAATTTTCAGATTGCCTAGTTGTCTTCTCCTCTTGGGACCCTTGTGTCACTCTCACACACTCACCCGCCAGGGAGTCTGGATGGCGTGCCCCTCTCTCTCTGTTTTAGCATTGATAAGCTTGTCTTTTAATGGTTTCTTACTTAATTATGGCCCTCACTGGACTATGAGCATATTCAGAACAGAAACCAAACTCTAATTCACCTTTACATCCCCATAGTTGAGTTAATGAATGACTAAATGAATGAAGAAAAAAGCCATAAAAGGTGGCATAGCACGTAACCAACTGCAAGTTTTTGCAGATAATCCTGGAAGGTAGCAAATTAAAGCCAAGGCAAAGAACACCCTTCTTTCACTATTACAAATCCTATGATAACATTCTGTCACGTCTAAACCCACAGCCAGTCTTTCCTTGTTAAGTTTGGGTTAACAGTTCCCCTTATGACCTTATGAGGTAGAAAATGGTCAGCAGAGCAAATCAAGAATGTGTTGACCGGGTGCGGTGGCCCACGCCTGTAAGCCCAGCACTTCGGGAGGCTGAGGCAGGTGGATCACAAGGTCGGGAGATCGAGACCATCCCGGCTAACACGGTGAAACCACATCTCTACTAAAAATACAAAAAATTAGCCAGGCGTGGTGGCAAGCACCTGTAGTCCCAGCTACTCGGGAGGCTGAGGCAGGAGAATTGTGTGAACCTGGGAGGTGGAGCTTGCAGTGAGCCGAGATCGTGCCACTGCACTCCAGCCTGGGCAAAAGAGCGAGACTCTGTCTCAAAAAAAAAAAAAAAAAAAGTGTCAAATGTCCTGCTTTGATCAGTCTCCGGGCAGATGTCACACTATTCCTTCTATCCTTCTTGATCCTGTCCACCTCCTAAACTCTTATTCTTCCTTTAAAGCCCCTCTCAAATGTCCCTCCTCCTTATAGGTTTCCCTGACCCTCCCACCTCTAGAGAAAATTGATTTCTGCCCAACTGCACTCTACTGTCATTGTCAGCCTTTGTTATGATATGTTCCACTGCAGCCCTTCCCCTTGACAAAGATTCTTGGCTTGACAAAACTTTAGTCAGGCTCCTGGACCTCTTCCTAGGTGCTTCTGAGCATCCCCTTATAAAATCTAGTTTTAGCAAAGATCCCTGCTAAGTCGGTTGAGCAAGAACGCCCTGCCCTCGGTATCTGATCACCCTCCATATCCAGTGATCACCCTCCATATCTGATCAACCTCTGTATCCGATGATCACTCTCCATATCTGATCACCCTCCCTATCCGATGATCACCCTCCATATCTGATCAACCTGATGCTCACCCTCCATATATGATGATCACCCTCCATAACTGATGCTCACCCTCCATATCTGATCAGATTTCTTCACTGCCACTATCCCCCAGGTGATGTCTGGCCACCCTGGCCTGTCTTCAGCAAGAATCCTGTTAGGTTGGTTTAGCCTGAGTCTCCTGACCCTGATGTTTCCTCTTGGTAATATGCATATGATACATAAACAGTTATACAATGGATATCCATGGTATTAAAATTTAATGGAGGCCCCATCCACTGTCCCTCCACTCTGCTCCTTGGCTGTAAATTCCCACTTGTCCATGCTGTATTCAGAGTTGAACTCAATCTTTCTCCTCAACCACCCATTACCACAGACTGAATAAAGTCTGTCTTACCAGGCATTAACAAGCATCATTGAATAACTTTTTCTTTAATGCTCTATGTAGACTATGAGTTCTTCAAAGTTAGGACCAGGGCTGGTCTTAGTCACCTTGGTGTTCCCAGTTCTTGGGAGCACAGTCCCTAGAACTGAATCCTTGCCAAATGCATGTTTACAGAGTTGAATCCCCTCTCATTGCTAGATCTTGACTTTGAGCTGGTTTGTAATATGACTTAATGTAGCAACATCTGCCCTCCAGCATGGAGCCAGCAGACCTGTGCCATGTTCCTCCCTCTTGGCATCATCTACTTTTCTCTCTTCTTTCACCCTCTGCTCTATGCCTACCCTTGTCCTCTCAACTTACGTGTTTACCTAAGGTGAGCGCTTTCTCATATTTGTCTTACTGCTTCATCAAATCGATTTGAATAGGAAAAATCAAGAGGAACAGCATGTGTGTGCAAGGAGAAAGGCAGTATACATGTGCAGCCTGGCACTTACACATGTGGCCTCTGGAGTCAGCACTTGTCACTTCCACTTACTCCCTGTTGACCTTGGGAACATTATTTAACATCTTTTGTCTCATTTCTGTAACATTTGCAGTGATTAAGGGCTCACCTCTCATAAAAGTTGTATATTACATGAGACCATGTATGTGCCTCAGCCTTCTACCCTGGGCCTTATCATTGAGGCTCACACCAGCTTGACTGCTGGCTGCTTGCATTTGTGTCTCTCTGTCTAGAGAGTACTGGGGAGTTAACGTCCCCACAAGCGCCCTTCAACCAATGACTGATGGAAGTCAACTGTATCAACACCCCGGACTCTTCACCCCGTTCAGATGGGATCACTCTGAAGCTTGTGTTTGACACTGTTTGCCAGCGTTGCTCTGTGAGATTAAGCTCCATTTGTCCATAGGAGTCAATGGCTTGAAAATCATCCTCCTCTTTCCTGCCTCACTTTCCCATTCACCTACCAGTATTTCTTAGGACCACTTTCCCAGAAATTACCAGCCCTGGAATCCTTGCCTTGGGGTTTGCTTCTGGGAGAAGGCAAACTTTGACAGTATGTAAAGTGCTTAGCTCATTCCTTGCATCTAGGAAGTCTCAGAATGGTTGTTGTTTCTGCTGTTATAAAACTGCTGTTCATCAGTAGAAAGCAAAGATGACCATAGATGGGAGAGATCATTCCCATCCTGTGTTCATCTTCACACTGCTCTGAGAAATCCCATGCGGGTGTTGCCAGGCTATGAGAGCACAGTGAATAATGGTCAGTTTACAACATGCATTCTCAACAGGGGCTAGATTGCCCCCAAGAAGGCAAAAATTGGTCTAGGGGATGGGTGGTAAAAAAAAAAAAAAAAAAAAAAAAAAAAACTTTTTCTTTTAATGTATGAGACACAGACATCCATATGATACATAAACAGTTATACAATGGATATCCATGGTATTACAATTTAATGGGGGGATCAATTAGAAAAAAAGGTCTGAAAAGGCTGGGAAACAATAGTTTGCAAGAGGCAGAAGTTACTATTGACAGTACCCTGGTTTTTGACCATCCTGGGTGGCACTGTTTAGTTTGCAGGGTTCGTGTCCTCTTTTCTGGAGTGAGGAGTTAACAGCTGAACTTTCATAAAGTTATTTGGTTAAGTTTGCTGTACAGGGCACAAGCTCTTTGGCAAAACATTCATCTGTTTGTGGTTAGGGTCTTCCTGGTTCTTACTAACACCAGACATGGTTACATTTCGAAAATCATGAGGTTTGGCTCTATAAACAAAATTACTAGGTCGTGAAACACAACATCCTTTGAATCCTTCCTTCCTGACTTCACCAAAATCCCTCCTCCAGAGCACACAGCATGAAATTAGACAAGAAAAAAGGACCAAATTCTTTAATTCCAATACACTTTTCCTTTGTCAAAATATGATCATTTAAAAGTTTAAAAATAGAGCCCTCCTATAGACATATAAGGAGTGTGGGGTTAAAGACTTATTAGGAAGGCATCAGCAGGTGGGTAAAGCTAGTTCAGAGCAGGATGGGTACAAGAGATTAGTGTATATGTAATCAGTCCAAAGAATGCCTGCTGAAATAGGCTACATATACTCGCTGCCTGTGATACAAAACTGGTTACCATCCTCACAGGGCCATCAAACCGTCATCTTTGTTCTCTACAGGACAAATGTTATTTGTAAATTATATTTGGAGGATTCTATTTGGGTATTTTGGACCATTTTTTTAAAGATCACCTAAATTCACCTTAACACTTTCTATAGCGTTCAAGCTAGGCTGTGAAATCTTAACAAGTTTTATTTCTTCATTTTCTTTTTTGAGTATCTGAAAGACTACCTGAAAAACCTGAATTAGCCTATCCCTTTTACATCAAAGGTGCTGGGGAGAAAGATACAGACAACGGTTTGCTGTAAATGTTTACAACTCCCCCATATTTAGCACTTGCCAGTTTCCGTGGTATAAATAAATACTCCAACCATGGTCATCTTCAAATTACCAACAGGATGTCCTTAGGCAGAGTTAAGAAGAGATGCTCACCATCATCATTGTGAGATGGCATATTTTGATTCCAGCATGTCGTCAGGTGTGTGCTATGACATATTTTCTATACATTATATTCACAACATTCAGGTTACTTTCTGAGGAGGTACACTCAGGCCACTGGGTAAATGACTCTGAAGAGCCAGAAAGATCAGTTCAGCTAAATAAAACTGCCAAATAAAATCGTTTTCCCTGGAACCCTAATATATGCCCTGAGGGATTCTTCAGGGATTACACAGTTTTTAATTCAAATTTCATTTTAAAAGTTATACTTTCTTTTTTTTTTTTTTTTTTTTTTGGTGACATGGTCTTGCTCTGTTACCCAGGCTCAAATGCAGGGCTGCAGTCATAGCTCACTGCAGCCTTAAACTCCTGGGTTCAAGTGATCCTCCCTCCTCAGCCTCTCAAGAAGCTAAAACTATAGGCACACACTACCAGGCCCAGCTAATTTTTATTTTTGTAGAGATGGGGATCCCACTTTGTTCCCCAGCCTGGTCTCAAACTCCTGACCTTAAGCAATCCTGTTTTGGCCTCCCAAAGTGCTGGGATTACAAGCATGAGCCACCATGCCTGGACAAAAGTTATACTTTTCAAAAATGTAATAAAAATATACATATATATATACATATGCAGCAAATGCATAAAGATACATTTGCATACATATAGTAGAAGTGTTCCCCAACCTTTTTGGCACCAGGGACCGGTTTAATGGAAGACAATTTTTCCATAGACCGGGGTTGTGTGGGGGATGGTTTGGGAATGATTCAAGCACATTACATTTATTGTGTAGTTTATTCCTATTATTATTACTTTTATTATTACTTTGTAATATATAATGAAGTAATTATACAAGTCACCATAATGTAGAATCAGTGGGAGCCCTGAGCTTGGTTTCCTGCAACTAGATGGTCCCATCTGGGGGTGATGGGAGACAGATCATCAGGCATTAGATTCTCATAAGGAGCAAGCAGTGTGGATCCCTCACATGTGCAGTTCACAATAGGGTTCATGCTCCTATGAGAATCTAATGCCACTGCTGATCCGACAGGAGGCGGAGCTCAGGTGATAATACGAGCAATGGGGAATGGCTGTAAATGCAGATGAAGCTTCACTGGCTCACTCACTGCTCACCTCCTGCTGTGCAGTCTCGGGGGGTTGGGGGTGGGGGACCCCTGATATACAGAACTGATGAACTCCAAGTTCAGAATTCTTGTAACCTTTGAGAGAAAAAGGATAAATGATAGAGAGGAATTCACAGGGCTGGGGAGTGCGGAGAGACATGATACATCTTTAAACCTTTTTGTATATCTTTAACATTGCATCCAAAATTCACAAAACACATAGCCAGATATGCTTATTGTATCAAATTTCACGTGTTTAAAAAACACTAACATGTGAAATTGTGTTTCTAGATTAATTTGGGTTATTTATTTATTTATTTATTTTGAGACAGAATCTCCCTGTGTCACCCAGGCTGGAGTGCAGTAGCGTGATCTCAGCTCACTGCAAGCTCCACCTCCCAGGTTCAAATGATTCTCATGCCTCAGCCTCCTGAGTAGCTGGGATTACAGGCAGGCACCACCACAACAAGATAATTGTTGTATTTGTAGTAGAGATGGGGTTTCACTATGTCGGCCAGGCTGATCTTGAACTCCTGACCTCAAGTGATCCGCCTGCCTTGGCCCCCCAAAGTGCTGGGATTACAGGTGTGAGCCACCATACCTGGCCAGATTAATTTATTTTTGAACACACATGTTAGTGTAATGCAAAGAGTTAAACCATCACTAAATCTTGTTTTATTTTTGTTTTGTTTAATGGAATGCATTTTTAAATTTTTAAATAATTTCAAATTTACACAAAGTTTGCAAGTATAGTACAGAGACTCATAAGATGTCAGTTATCCAGATTAACACATTTTAACGTTTTACCACATTTGTTTTATTTCTGTTTTATATCTCTCGCTCCACACACAACACATGTGCACACACACACACTTTTTTCTAAACCATTTGACAGTAAGTTTCATGTGTTATGCCCCTTTACCACTTAATATTTTAGTGTTTACTTCTTAAGAACAAGGACGTATTTTTACATCATCACAATACAGTTATGAAATTCAGGAAATTTAACATTGATACAAAACTTTAATCTATTGCCCATATTTCAGTTTTTCCATTTATCCCAATAATGTCATTTACAGCATTTTTTTTCCGTTCAGCATCCAACTGAGGATAATTTATTGAATTGAGTTTTCATTTCTCTTTAGAGATTCCTTCACTCTGAAATGTATCCTTAGTTTTTTTTTTTTTTTGCCTTTTAAGACCTTGACGTTTTTAGAGCATGCAGGCCAGTCATTTTTGTAGAGTGACCCTCCGTTTGGGTTTGTCTGATGCTCCTCACAGTAGATTCATGTGTTACACCCCTGGCAGGAATGCCCGAGAGTGATGCAGTGGCCTCCTCAGTGCCGGATATCAGGAGGCACATGCGGCAGGTTTGTTTTATTCCTGGTGACACTAACTCCAATGGTTTAGTTAAGATGGTGTCCACCAAGTTTCTCTGCTGTGGGAGAATTTTAGGAGTTGTGGTTTGTCTAAAAATGAGAGATGAATCAAACTGGGAGGGTATTTAGACTTTGCTGTATGACAGTCCCAAAGCTGCTCTGAAAATGCTATGCAGCTGGGTGAGCCGGCCTGCTCTCTGAACTGCAAGGCGTTTTTGTGGGACAAGAAAGGGCGGCATCAGCAGCCTGCTCTGTGGCTGGGGCTGCAAAAGCCATCCGTGTTGTCACGTCTGGCGTGGGGCATGCTGGTGCACAAAGAGCTGAACTAAGCTCCATAGCAGGAGCTGACATCAGGCCAGGCCTCAAGGAGGCCTAGTGTGGCCAGTTCCCTGCCTCGGTGACGTGATATTTATGCACCATGGCTTTTCTGAGGTTTCTCCAACTTTCCCATGTAAAATGAAGATGGCCTTTCTTCTGAGCCAGGGCTGCCCAAGTGGCGGGCCACAAACCATGCATCGCCTGACCCGGGCTGCGGCAGCAGCGTCTCCGAGAAAAACAGGAAATTGGGACATACGCGCTTTCCACAGCCTGGCTACGTTATGAGTTTCTTAGTGATTCCATGTGGCTTGAGTAACAGGGCGATTTTCCTTCATGCGGTAAAATACCCAAACGAATGAAGATGTATTTTATTGGACATTTTATTTTAGTAAATTATTTACTGTCCAGCACTGTGTTAAGCAGTCTTACAGATTCGCTCCTGAATTCATACCACAGACTTTCACTGTGCCAGGAAACATGTGAAATGAGCAGGGCATGTCTTAGGGTCTCATCCAGGTTTTATGATACGCTGGGTGGACCGTGAACATCAGACAACAGGCCGTGCTCCATCCCGTAGAGGCACACAGCCTATGTGTGATAAACAGACACCTACAATCATGATGTTGTGTAAGCTGTCAGAGGGACCTTGGGGACCCAGAAAGGGGGAGGCCTAATGATGGGAATAGGGAATGAAGGGAGGCTGGCACAGAGGAGATGATCTCTGACCTGAGTCTTGAGGGATAAAAAGGTGTTCACTGGCCAGGCACAGTGGCTCATGCCTATAATCCCAGCACTTTGGGAGGCTGAGGGGAGTGGATCACCTGAGGTCAGAAGTTCAAGACCAACCTGACCAACATCATGAAACCCTGTCTCTACTAAAAATGCAAAAAGGTAGCTGAGTGTGGTGGTCTGTGCCTCTAATTCCAGCTACTTGGGAGGCAGAGACAGGGGAATTGCTTGAACTGGGAAGTGGAGGTTGCAGTGAGCGGAGATCACGCCACTGCACTCCAGTCTGGGAGACAGGGTGAGATTCTGTCTCAAAAAAAAAAAAATGTTCTCAAGGGGGTGAGGGGGAGGCATTTTAAACAGAGACTTGGTGATGTATACAGAGATACATGGTGTGAATGAGTCTGCACTGAATAGAGGAATTAGAAATGCATGTAAAGGTTTGAATGAAATTGATGAAGACCGTATACGCTGTGGCAGAGTTTGGACTGAGTGTCAGGGCCACCTTGATTAGATTTTGTGTTTTAGGCGGGGTTTCCCAAACTTGAGAGGAAGGGTTTCCGGGAAACAAGACCCTCACTACTCCTTCAGAGGTTACTGACTTTTATCACATGGTGAGGTGGAGAGGCGAAGCCACGTCACCACTGACCCCACTGAAGATGGGTTAGCACTGACCCCAGGGAAGGGCCAAACCAAGAGATAGAAAAAGCTGGGGAAATGGGGCCTGGTTAAATTGTGGAGCTGCTGGATTGGCCCATGCCACTCCATGAAGCCTCCACCCTCACCCTGGACTTTAGGCCATCCTTTAATCACTTTTACTGCTTAGAGATTTTTAAGCTTTTATTTTGTTCTTGGGATTTTTTTGAGAGACAGAGTCTCACTCTGTGGCCCAAGCTGGAGTGCAGTGGTGCAATCACAGCTACTGCAGCCTCAAACTCCTGGACTCAAGTGATGCTCCCACCTCAGCCTCTCAAGTAGCTGGGAATACAGGTGTGCCCCACCATGCCTGGCTAATTTTATTTATTTATTGTAGAGAAGGGGGTTCGCTATGTCGCCCAGGTGACAGTGCTGAACTCAAGCAATCCTCCCACCCGGGCTTCCCAAAGCGTTGGGATTACAGGCGTGAGCCACCACGCCGGGCCAAGTTATTTTGAAATAATGTCAAACTTCCAGAATTGTGGCAAGAATAGTTCTGAGGACTCCTCTGTACTATTTGCACAGGTTCACTGACCTGTGCCATTTTGCCCCATTTCCTATATCAGCCTCTGAACCAGGTTAGAGTAGATTGTAGCCATCAGGCCCCTTCACCACTTACTGTGCCAGTACATAGTTCTGAAGAACAGGGAGATTCTCCTACATTCCCACAGTTCAGTGACCCAAGAATGGAGCCTAATCATCATATGACACTTTGATCTAAACCTCAGATGCCAATTTTTATCAATTCTCCCAGTAATGTCCTGTGTAGCATGTTTCTTTCTCTAGTCCAGGAACTAGTCCAGATCACGTCTTTTGTGGGGAGGCGTCAGGCCTCTTTAATCTCTTTTAAGAATGATTCCTCAGGCTGGGTGTGATAGCTCAAGCCTGTAATCCCAACACTTTGGGAAACTGAGGCAGGTGGATCGTATAAGGCCAGGAGTTCAAAACCAGCCTGGCCAACATGGTGAAACCCCATCTCTACTAAAAATACAAAACTTAGCCGGGCATGATGGTGCACGTCTGTAATCCTGGCTACCCAGGAGGTTGAGGCACAAGAATCACTTGAACCAAGGAGGCAGAGGTTGCAGTGAGCCAAGATCACACCACTGCACTCCAGCCTGGGTTATAGCATTAGACTCTTTCAAAAAAAGAAAAAGAAAGAAAGAAAAAATGTTTCCTCAGCCTTTCTTTGTTTTTCAAGACATTGATATTGATATAGAATCTAGGCCAGTTCTATGATGGGATGTCCCTCAGTTGGGGTGGGTATGATGTTTCTTTGTGATGAGATTCCACGTATACACCCCCTGTTGGAACATCCTCTAACTGATGCTGTGTTCTTCTTGGGCATCACATCTGGAGGAATACAGCATCTGGTTGCCTTCGTTGGGGATGCTGATTTGGATCACCTGGACAAAGTGTTGCCTAATTTCTCCACTGTGTAGTTACTATCGGTCCCCTTGCAACTAACAAACACTGTTTAAGGAGATGTTATTATTTACCTTTTTTTTTTTTTTTTTTTTTTTTTGAGACGGAGTCTGGCTCTGTGGCCCAGGCTGGAGTGCTGTGGCCGGATCTCAGCTCACTGCAAGCTCCGCCTCCCGGGTTCACGCCATTCTCCTGCCTCAGCCTCCCAGTAGCTGGGACTACAGGCGCCGCTACCTCGCCCGGCTAGTTTTTTGTAGTTTTTAGTAGAGACGGGGTTTCACCGTGTTAGCCAGGATGGTCTCGATCTCCTGACCTCGTGATCCGCCCGTCTCGGCCTCCCAAAGTGCTGGGATTACAGGCTTGAGCCACCGCGCCCGGCCCTATTATTTACCTTTAAGCCAATTTGAATTGGATTTTCTCTTACTTCCAACATAAAAACTCCCAGCTGATTTTATATATATATATATAAAAAGTTATATATATATATACACACATGTGCGCGCACACACACACACATACACACAAATAACGAGGCCGGACGCAGTGGCTCATGCCTGTAATCCCAGCATTTTGGGAGGCCAAGGCAAGTGGATCCCCTGAGGTTAGGAGTTTGAGACCAGCCTGGCCAGCATAATGAAACCCCATGTCTACTAAAAATACAAAAAATGTTAGCCAGAAGTGATGGCACATGCCTGTAATCCCAGCTACTCAGGAGGCTGAGGCAGGAGAACAGCTTGAACCTGGCAGGCAGACGTTCCAGTGAGCCAAGATCTCGCCATTGCATTCCAACCTGTGTGAAAGAGCGACACTCCATCTCAAAAATAAATAGATAAATAAATAAAAAAAATCAGGGTTCTCTAAAGGGACAGAACTAATGGAATAGATTATATATGTATAAAAGGGAGTTTATTAATTATTAACTCACACAATCACAAGGTCCCACAATAGGCCGTCTACAAGCTGAGGGGCAAGGAGAGCTTGTCCAGGTTCCAAAACTGAGGAACTTGGAGTCCGATGTTCGAGGGCAGGAAGCATCCAGCATGGGAGAAAGATGTAGGCTGGGAGGCTAGGCCAGTCTCTCTTTTCACATTTTTCTGCCTGCTTTATATTCTAGCCACACTAGCAGCTGATTAGATTGTGCCCACCCAGATGAAGGGTGGGTCTGTCTTTCCCAGTCCACTGACTCAAATGTTAATCTCCTTTGGCAACACCCTCATAGACACACCCAGGATCAATACTTTGTATCCTTCAATCCAATCAAGTTGACGTTCAGTATTAACCATCACACTCCCATAGGAAAATGGGAACAGGAGAGAAGCGTGTGATCAAGCAAGTGTGTGTGTGTGTTTGTGTTCATAACCATCTGCGATTGTCTTGCTTTGGGTCTCCTCAGAAGCAGACCCTGAGATAAGAATTAAAATGTAAGCCGTGTTTTGGAAGGAAAAAAAGGATACTAGTAGGATATTGTGGAATCAAATAAATGGCAGCCAATATATGGTTTGTTTTCAAGCTGGCCCTCACTGGGACAGCCGAAGCTTCATGTCATGAGGTATCTTTGGGAGACAGTGTAGATCGTACACCTCAGAGTTATCCCACTAAAATGAGGGAGTGGGGTTGATGTGAGAAAAATCACCGTTTCTAGTAAACAGCAGTGCATCACGCACTATGTAGTTTCAGAATTTCCTCTTCCTCAGCCTGCCACCTTAGGTCACATGTTCTAGCTGTTGTAGGTTGGCTTGTTCTAGGTTTGGTTGGGAGTTAGGGCATGCAATGCCATGTGTCAAAATACTAAACAAAGACAGATTGGTGCTAGTGAGAAATGCTTCCTATCTCCATTCTGTGGGGTCTCTACCCTGAAGGAGGTAGAACCAATGTACAAACATCACGGCTTCTCTAAGGAATCATAGGCAGGAACTCTGCCCAACAGGGACTATATTTCCAGTTAAAAGTGCTGAAATGGGTCCCTAGTTTATTTCAATGATGTTTCTGAGGAGGACACTAAGATTTAGGAATTGTAGACTATTAAGTTATTTCACTGATCCAATAAAGGGGTTAGATCATTATGGGGGCAGTGCTTAGGGAAAAGTCCGTGAACAAGGTGGGTGACATGGTTAGGCTTCGTGTCCCCACTCAAATCTCATCTTGAATTGTAATCCCAGGTGTTGAGGGAGGGACCTGGTGGGAGGTGATTGGATCATGGGGGCAGTTTCCCCCACGCCTGGTGATAGTGAGTGAGTGCTCACAAGATCTGATGGTTTTATAAGTGTTCAGAAGTTCCTCCTTTTTCACTCATCTCTCTCCTGCCACCTTGTGAAGAAGGTGCTTGTTTCCCCTTCCACTATGATTGTAAGTTGCCTGAGACCTCCTCAGCCATGCGGAACTGTAAGTCGATTAAACCTCTTTCCTTTATAAATGACCCAGTCTCAGGAAGTTCTGTATAGTAGTGTGAGAATGGACTAATACAATGGGCTTGAGCTGATCTTTGAAGAGTGGGCAGAATTTGGATGTATGAAGCTGGGAAGGTGTGGGGGCACTGATCCAAATGCAAAGGTGGGAGTGGGGATAAAGTATGGATAAGATGCATGTGCAATTGTACCTTGCTCACCTCCTCCTACCATACACTCCTGTGCACGTCTTACTGCAACTTTCTACCTGGCCCTCTGAGGGTGCCATCAAGTTAATACCCCCAAGAGCAATGCTCCAACAGTGACCCACACAACCCAGCTTCCTTGACCTCAAATGGGACACCCCTGGACCACACTCACCCCACATCATCTACACTCCCCTGCAGCATCATGCTCTGGTGGCCCCCAGCTACATATGTTCGGTCTTAAAGGATAAGTATTCTAAAGGTAAAATCATGACATTAATAGAAATTTTTTTAAAAACTACATCAGAATGAAATATTGGACATTGGGAACTATAAAATGTGGGACGCTGGGTAGGGAGTGAGGATTGAAAAATTACCCATTGATTACGATGCTCACTATTCAGGTGATGGGTATACCAGAAGCCCAAACTTCACCACGACGCAAAATATGCATGTAAGGTGCCTGCACTTGTACCCCCTAAATATATTTAACAAGTTAATTAATTAAATTTTTTAAAAACTGTTCAAAAAAATTTTTAACTCATTAGCGAATGAGGGAAATGATAAAATGTCACAACTGATTTAAAAGTGGACTCAAATAGCACTTACACACAAATATTTAACAAGCTTTCTCTTTTTTAATGTTTTATTATTTTTTTTATTTTGTTTTTGAGGCAGAGTTTTGCTCTATCACCCAGGCTGGAGTGCAGTGGTACAATCTCGGCTCACTGCAGCCTTGATCTCTTGGGCTCAGGTAATCCTCATGCCTCCGCCTCCCAAGTAGCTGGGACTACAGGCATGTGCCACCACTCTTGGCTCTTTTTTTTAAGTTTTTTGTAGAGATGGGGTCTCACTATGTTGCCAAGGCTGCTCTTGAACTCCTGGGTCAAGGGATCCTCCTGCTTCAGGCTGCCAATATGCTGGAATTACAGGTGAGCACCACCACGTCCAGCCGTATAACACACTTTTTCTGGAAAGGACCAGATAATATTTTAGGGTTTGCAGGCCACATAGTCTCTGTTGCAACTACTCAGTTCTGCCATTTTAGTCTGAAACAGCTATAGATTATATGTTAATAAAGGAATGGTCATTGGTGTTTCAATGAAACTTTATTCTCAAAAGCACATGGTAAGTGCGTTTGGCCTACTAGACCTTCTTTGCAGACCCCTGATATAGGCAATTAAGAACACTGAAATTACTTTACAAGTGGATGCAAAACTGGTCAATATCCACAGGGCACTAATCAAGTGCATCTCCACAGAACCGAATTTGCATCTCTGTGGGCAACACTCATTTGCATTATTATCAGTTTTCTACAATTTACAGAATTGAAAATACAGTTGATCCTCATTATTTGTGAATTCTGTATTTGCAAATTTGCCTTCTTGCTGACATTTATTTGTGACTCCCAATCAATAATCATGGTGCTTTTGTGGTCATTGTGTACGTCCACAGAGGAGCAAAAAATTTAAATCACCTGGCACATTCCCAGCTGAGGATCCTACCTTCTTTTCGGCTCTCATACTGTAAGCAAGTGTCCTTTTTGATGTCTCTTTAGTGCTGCCTTTTTCACATTTTGGGGTGTGTGTGTGTGTGTATGTGTGTGTTGGTTATTTTGCTGCTTTAAGAGGCCCCTAAAGTAAATGCCAAAGAGCTGTTTAAGGGCAAGAAGGCTGTGATGGAGAAAATGTGAATGTTAGATAATCTCTGTTCGGGCATGAGTTATAGTGCTGTTGACTATGACTTCAGTGTCAATGAATCAACAATACATATTAAATAAGGTGGTTTTAACTAGAAACACACATAAAGCAAGGTTATGCATTGATCTGTTAATGAAAATGCTGTGACCAGGGGCTAGCAGGAACCTAAGCTGGTATTTCCCCTAGGAACAATGGTTCAGTGTTCGCTAATTCGCAGTTGGTGATGACTTTATAGAACTTAATTCCATGAAGCACAGTTGATTGTGGCTCAAAGAAAGACAGTGACAGGTGGAGCTAACCCAGAAGGGTGCTCAAGACAGCACACCCTGTCATTATCTCATAATGCTTCCTGGTGTCAGTAGTGCACCTTTCCTTGGCTGCCTTCCCTTCCCTGACTCCCTCACAGTACCTGTCTCCTTCCCTACAGTGTTTCCTAGGACCACCTCCCAAGGAAACAACTTGCACAGCAATGCTTCTCTCAGAGTTGGCTTCCAGGGGAATGGAGACTAAGACAGGTTACATTGAGCAGAGGAGCATAATGAGAGTTGAGGCATAGTTGAGTAGAGATATAGCTAGCAACTGAGATTGAATAGTTGGGTTGGTTGCAGAGCAGAAGGGGCCCTAAAGAGGGAATATAGATATATTTTTATTTTAAAAATTATTTTATTTTCTTATTTTTTTATTTTTTGAGACAAGGTCTCACTCCGTTACCCAGACTGGTATGCAGTGGCATGATCTAGGCTCACTGAAGCCCCTGCCTCCTGGGTTCAAGCAATTCTCATGCCTCAGCCTCCTGAGGAGCTAGGATTACAGGCGAGTACCACCACACCCAGCTAATTTTTGTATTTTTAGTAGAGCTGGGGTTTTGCTGTGTTGTCCAGTCTGGTCTCCAACTCCTGACCTCAAGTGATCCACCCACCTCGGTCCTGCAAAGAGCTGGGATTACAGGCATGAGCCACCGCACCCAGTCGATAATTTTTTTTTTTTTTTAAACGGAGTCTTGCTCTGTTGCTCAGTTTGGAGTGCAGTGGCGTGATCTTGGCTGACTGCAACCTCCACCTCCCGGGTTGAAGCAATTCTCCTGCCTCAGCCTCCTGAGTAGCTGGGATTACAGGCACACACCACCATGCCCGGCTAATTTTTGGTTTTTTTTTTTTTTTTTGGTAGAGACACGGGTTTCACCATGTTGGCCAGTCTGGTCTCAAACTCCTGACCTTGACCTTGTGATATGCCCACCTTGGCCTCCCAAAGTTCCGGGATTACAGGCATGAGCCACTGCGCCCAGCCCAAATTTTTAAATTCTAAAAAATATGAGTTAACTGGATGTGGTACTGAACACCTATAGTCCCAAGGGAGTCTGAGGCGGGAGGATCGCTTGAGTCCAAGAGTTTGAGGCTATAGTGAGCTATGATTGTGCCACTGCAGTCCAGCCTAAGCAACAGATTAAAATTTTTAAAATTTTGAATAAATAAAAAATGGGTTGCAAGCAGGGAAGCAGAATGCTGGTGCAGGCCTGCAGGATGGAATGAAACAGACACAGACAGTGGTGATGCAGACATTTAAATCACCCAACACATTCCCAGCGGAATGTGTCCTTTGGTGCAGGCCTGTAGGATGGAATGAAGCAGAGGCAGACAGTGGTGACGCATAGACATTTAAAGAGCTGCTGAAGCCATTAGGGTCGCCGCAGTCCAAAGTCTGAGTGAGTGCAGAGGATGGGAAGGAAGATGAGCGACGTTTCAACCAGAAGACTCAGCAGAACCGCAGAGTGACTGATGTGAGGAGGAAAGTGAGAGCACAGCCGGGGTCCCTCCCTCTGAGGCTTTGAGTCTGGGGTTGTCATTAACAGAAGATGGAGCGACGACTTCAGGGGAACGGAATGTGAAGTGGAAAGTCTGCACTGGAAGCTAAATTTCAGAGAAATAAACCAAAAATGACTGTTTCTCGTACTTTCTTCTAGACTGATATTTCAGAGTATAGGAAAGAAGGAAGAGGACTCCACAAACCCTTAGCTTTTTTGTTTTATTTTTGTTTGACCCAGGCAAAATAAGTAGTTGCAATCCAGAAATAATGCACAGCTTTGCCACTGAAAGATCTGACATCTATCCTCTGGTTGATCTTCAGGTCGTATAAATCTTTTGCCTTTGATTGAAAGATTTCATTTCCATCTACTCTATGTGTATACCCCAATGAGATAATAAAGGAATAGACTATAATTAAAAAAAGGGAAGAGGAGAGAAAAGGAAAGACTCCTAACTAAGAGAAGAGGGCTTCACTGGAAAATAGGGTCTATGGAGAAAGCCTTGGTTAAAATGGAAGCTTCCAGATGTAGGGAGGGCTCATGTTGTAGAGAGAGGTACCACACAGACTACGATGGCATGACAGGCCAAAAGGGGATATGTGAGTGAAAGCATTTTATAAATCAAAATACCACATACTGGCTGGGTGCAGTGGCTCATGCCTGTAATCCCAGCACTTTGGGAGGCTGAAGCAGGCAGATCACTTGAGGCCAGGAGTTAGAGACCAGCTTGGCCAACATGATGAAACCCTGTCTCTACTGAAAATATAAGAATTAGTTGGGTGTGGTGGTGGGTGCCTGTAATTCCAGCTACTCAGGAGGCTGAGGCAGGAAAATTGCTTGAACCCAGCAGGGCAGAGGTTGCAGTGAGCTGAGATCGCACAACTGCACTCCAGCCTGGACAATAGAGATGCCGTCTAAAAAACAGAAAACAAAACAAACAAACAAACACATACCAACTGTACTGGGGCAGTCCTTCTTTTATAGCCAGACCCACCCATTTGGATTAGGCCAGTGAGGACTATAAAGAGTCCAGTTTGGCCCAGTTTGCTTTTCTGATTTCACCAAAAGCACTTGCAGCCTTCTGGAGAAGAGTAAGAAGATAAGGTCTTCAGGAAGATAAAAGCATTAACTTCTAACTGTCCCCCCTTGCTGGAGATGCTATTACAGCCACCCAAAGAGAGGGACACCTTGTTTTACCAAGAAACTCAGTTTCTGGGTGATTCTCAGGCATGTTATCTCTTTTCCTATTATCTGCAGTAACTCGAGGTCAATGGACGCTGATTGCAGAAGGTTCATAACATTACCCCAGCCCCAGAGAAAGTGTGCATATCTCAGACACAAGGCAGAGGTATTTTTCAGTGCTTACTGGATATGTTTTGACTCCCAAGACAAGAATGTTTGGAGGTGAAAGGCATCTGGTTTAGAATTGAGAACAAGATTTCAGGAGTCTAAGACAGTGGGTTCATAGTGCAGGGTTAGAGTGTTGTAGACTCGCCCTGTGAAAGAGCCATAAGGCAGAGGAAAGAGCACAAGAGCCAGGATGCTTCTCAAGAGAGAGCCTGAGCTCTTTGCTGGAATTCAGAGCTAGAGAGAAATTAGGTTGCAATAGGGCTGTTGAACCTAAGCTCACCTGCTTTCTGCAAGTACCACAGGGATGTAACTAGGCCCACACAGGACCGAACCTTGTACTTCTGCAAACCAGTAATGGATGGAGGGTGGGAGAGGACTAAAAGCAGTGGTAGGGCTGAGCACAATCATTCATGCCTGTAATCTCAGCATTCTGGGAGGCTGAAGTGTGAGAATCACTTGAGCCCAGGAGTTCAAGACTAGACTGGACAACTGTAGAGACCCCTGTCTCTACAAAAAAGTCAAAAAATTATCCAAGTGTGGTGGTGTACACCTGTAGTCCCCACTATTGGAGAGGCTGAGGTGGGAGGATCACTTGAGCCTAGGAGGTTGAGGCTGCCATGAGCCATGATTATCCCAGTGCATTCTAGTCTGGGCGACAGAGTAAGACTGTCTCAAAAAAGAAAAATAGTAGCGGAAGCTGTATCCATTCTGTTGTGAGCCCTAAGATGGTCCTACCTGCCACTCAGTAGTCCCCTAACACTTGAGATGTGCACTTTTTCCTATCCTAGCCTCACCCCTCCTTGTGGAAGGAGAAATTTTTGGAGCAAACAAGTTGTGCCAGTCTTGGGCCCACATCCCCTCACTGCCTCGCCCATGCTCCCAATGCCCAAAGCTCTGGAATCTCTGCACGCATGGCCCAAGCCTGCTTCCACTGCCTGGCAGGCTGTCTCCCAAGCCCCTGGGCCCATGGGCTGACTCTGCTCCTGGAGTAGCATCCGTAGGCTGAAAAGTGTGGGAGGGAATGAAGGATGCACAGTGCTTGGACGTCAAGGATGGGGTATCCCTAGAGCTAGTGGAGGGAGAAGAGAGGTAACAAATCTTGAGGCAGGTTCAGGGTCACCCCATGTCCCCATGTTCAGGGACAAAACACTGACAAGTCTGAGAATTTTTAATTTAAACCAGGTTTCCCAAGTCCTCATAAAGGCACATGTGTCATGGTAGGAGAATAGAACATATTTTAGTTAACAGTTTGTTCTCTTGATGTGTAATTTCTTAATATTGAGACATAAAGTATATGTGAAGTTCCATCTGTCCTCTTGCCTCAGTCTCTGAAAATGTCAGTGTCCACCCTGCATCCTCATGGGTGCCATGAAAACCCAGACACGGGCATTGATGCTGTCTCTACTGTCCACTCAGGCCATCCATCCACGGGCCCGCATGACCCTCCATGCTTTACTCTGTTTTCCATAATCTGACTCTTTGGTTATCATTATGACCCAAAGCAGTCTCTCTCGGACATGAGTTTGTACCCACCCTCAAATAGTCTCAATGGATAAGCGGTAATCCTGCTTCCTCCCCTGTACCTTGGGCTCCACACTAACCACACTTGCCCTGTCTGACACCACTGCCATGGGAAGGAGTCAGACGTCTGAACAAGAGGATGGGGTGAGGCAGACCATTGAGAGGAAAACCCTAAGCTTCAGAGAACCTGCAGAACCTAGCAGAAATTTTTTGGTAGTTGCAAATACTGCAAAACTGAATAATAGGAAACTGGATTTGTGAAATATCCTATGTCCTTGTCACTCCTAACAAAAAAAAAAACCTGAATGCCATTTGTCAGCCAAGACAGATTTTTAAGGATGCCTGAACTTCTGAGGCACAATTGCTGCCACCAAAACCACCTTTTGGTGATCGCAACAGATAGCTCTGAAAGCATTACGTGGATTTTCATGACTCTTTCACAGACACACAAAATACTTAGTTATTTTGGAGAACTGTTTCTTTCTTTATGCTTTTCCCTTGCTAATTTCTGGAGTCTGGTTGTGTGATGGTATTAAATATTAATACATATTATTAGCACATTTACTATGTATAGAAGGTGTCATGGTATGTTGTTATTTTGATATTAGCCACTGTGCTTCCGCTGACTGTCCACAGGGAATCTGTGGGCTTACAAGGAAGACATTCTTCAGAGGAGGCCATCTGTTCTCCAACCCACTTCCTAAGAGAAAGCATGGGAATTTTAAGGCTCTAATCCTACAGCACGTGGATGCAAGGACATGCACAAACATGCAGTGTGGTCAGTTTGCTTCAGTGGTAGATATATTTCACTGGGAGTTTTGCACTTGTTCCCGTGGACTTTTTTCATTGTGTGATCTTCAATGCTGATGTGTTGTCTTGGACAAACACCCAGAGACTTCTCTAGAATTCCAATTCGTGTAAAAATGAAAGGGTTGAGAAACATGATTGGCTAGGGACTTGTAGGGAACAAAGTAGGTTTGTATGCTATAGAGAGAGGAAAGATCTTCAGATCATAGAACTCTGTAAGAAAAATTCAACAACAGAGAGAACACATGGACTCCCTAGACTCTTTTATTTCTTTGGTATTTCAAAGTGATATGAAAAAATATATATATATATTTTTTTTTTTCCAGGCCAGGTGCAGTGGCTCATGCCATTCCAGCACTTTGGGAGGCCGAAGCGGTCAGATCACTGAGGCCAGGAGTTCGAGACCAGCCTGGCCAACATGGCAAAACTCTGTCTCTAATAAAATTACAAAAATCATATGGTCATGGTGGTGCACACCTGTGATCTCAGCTACTCAGGTGACTGAGGCAGCAAGAGAATTGCTTGAACCGGGAAGGTGGAGATTGCAGTGAGCCGAGATCACGCCACTGCACTCCAGCCTGGGCAACAGAGTGAAACTGTCTCAGAAAAAAAAAAAAAAGTTGTTTCCAGCATGTTTTGTGGGTTTACAGCATGGTATGTGTGTTGTTGGCATTTTATCTGATCTAGTGATTCTTAAAGATAGGCATGGTTCTTCCTATCATCTTATGCTTTAGGGGAAGTCATTCTTTTTGTTTTTTTTTTTTTTTTGAGACAGTGTCTCACTCTTCCCTAAGCAGGAGTGCAGTTGCAAGGTCAAGATTAATGCAGCCTTGACCTTCCAGGCTCAAGCAATTCTTCCACCTCATCCTCCTGAGTGGCTGGGACCACAGATACATGCCACCATGCCCGGCTAATTTTTTGTAGAGATGAGATTTTGCCATGTTGCTGGGCTCAAGTGATCCTCCTGCCTTGGTCTCCCAAAATGCTGAGATTATAGATGTTAGCTGCCGCACCTAACTGAAAAAGTCATTCTTTGAAAACCCTCCTCTTCAGCCTAGATGACTTCTTTGTAAAATCCTATGCGCTTACTCATTCAGCAAACATTTACTGAGCACATACATACCAGGCAGCATGTAAGGTATGAAAGACACTACTGTGAACAAGCAGATGAGATCTCTAATGTCTGGTTCCATAAAGGAAGATCTTTTCTTCTTCTCCTCTTCAACCTCCATAGAAATGGAACCCACTAAGTCTAAAATAACAGACCGAACATATGGCTTCCTTTAACTATTCCCGACGGCAGCATTTCACTGGGTTAAGATAAGAGCCAGAAATATTTTATGTCCTACTAGTGACAAATAATGTGGTTTCATGGATAAAGCACTGGTTTCAGTCTGGAGATTCTTACTTTTGCTATCTTTTATTACTTAAGTGTATGAAGAATCAAATAAAAGCCACCTCTCCAGAGACCTTGTGGTTTAGAATTGGTGAATTAAATATAGTGGTGACCTGGAATTGGTTCTCCCTGCTCACTAGAGCTGTTCGTTAAATTTTCATGAATTTTCCAAGTCTGTTGATGTCACATTGGTAGCTTGAAACCAGCCATGATGGGAGTATTTACACCACAAAATAACCAAATGCTAAAACTCGGGGCTTTTATTTCCCAGAAAGCCAGTTGTTAAACATTTTCCTGTACATCACTAAATAAAGGGAAGGGTCAACACCCTAATGGTGAAGGGGAAAGTTTGGAAAGACATCAGCATATTCATGGTCAAAATGAAGGAAAAGAAGCAAATGAGTACGTAAGATTCCAGGCAAGATGTATCCTAGAGGCTAATTTATTATATAGGGATGATGTTCCTCTCTTTTTCCTTCATAGCACTGGTTGTCATAACATTTCGACGCAGAACATTGTATTTTATTGATTTATTTTTAAATAGAGACAGAGCCGCTCACAGGGTCACCCAGGCTGGAGTGCAGTGGTGCAATCTGAGCTCGCTGCAGCCTCAATCTCCTGGGCTCAAGAGATCCTCCCTCTTCAGCCTCCCGAGTAGCAGCTGGAGTTACAGGTATGTACCACCACGCCGGCCAATAGACCCAGGACATTTTCATGTAACCATGTGGACTTCGTTTATGTTCTTTACTCCACTGATGACATAGGCTGTTAGTAAACAAAACAAAAAACATTGATAGACTAAACAGTATTATGTTTAGAATTTCAATACTCCATTGCTGGGCCAAAGAATATTCCTCGAGTTTCTGTGGAATTGCTTCTACTTTCCTTACTGACTGTCTAAGAATTACAGAATCACTAGTATTGTAGCCATTTCATAATGAAATGGGCAAAGATGCACTCAACAGAATTTGTGATAGATCCAAACATGAATTGATGAATTCTATCTTGTTTGTAATTTTGGAAAGTGAAAAAAACTTAGTCTGAGAAAAATGATACTGATAGAAGAAAACCTGATGACAGCTGCCCCTAACTGTGGAAGTCACACTTGTTGTATACTAAAAAATGACGGAAGCATCAATCTTACAAAATTCGGACATTCTAAATGTAACCCAGAAAATTTGGAACTTCATAGATATAATGAAAACAGCCAACACCTCACAGGGCAGGAACCTTCAACGGTAAAGTTTCATGAAGACAAAAATATTTTGGATCGATCCCTTCTCTTTTACAAAGTTTATAAGGAAAGTATTCATTCCTAAAACTATTTTCTATAAAATTAAAATTAACTGAATAGCTATATGAAAAAACAGACTCTCAACCTTCATACGACACACAAAAATTAATTTGAGATGGATCATAGATCTATGCATAAAAGCTAAAACTGATCGGGTGCGGTGGCTCACACCTGTAATCCCAGCACTTTGGGAGGCCAAGCCAGGCAGATCACCTGAGGTCAGGAGTTCAAGACCAGCCTGACCAACATGGCAAAACCCCGTCTCTACTAAAAATACAAAATTAGCCAGGTGTGGTGGTGGGCGCCTGTAATCCCAGCTACTCGGGAGGCTGAGGTAGGAGAATTGTTTGAACTTGGGAGGTGGAGGTTACGGTGAGCTGAGACCACACCACTGCACTCCAGCCTGGGCAACAAGAGTGAAACTCCATCTCAAAAAAATAAAAAAAGCCAAAACTATAAAGGTTTTAAAACAAAACATAGAATTCTTAACAGCTTTAAGTTCTTATATTAGAAGAGAAGAAAGACACAAAATTAAAATAGAACTCAGAAGAGTTTTAAGCAATTTAACTGCACTGTTTAAGAGAACGGGCCAATGAGTTAAGATGGTTTGCTCAGGAAAATATGTTCTCCATGAAAATTATTAATATTGGTATAATTCCAATTTAAATATCAGTGTTTATTAAACATGAAGTTAAAATATCCTTTGAGGTCACAAAGACCAGATATAAATAACAACGTAAAAACATTTTTACAACAGTCTGTAACTGCCCCACAATCAGAAAAACAGAATTAATTGCATTTCATTCAAGTCAGAAACTTAAAAAGAGAGAGAAGGGGAAACATAGCAAAGCCTCCACTCACCTTTGCAGGGTGACAGGAGAGATCAAAGTATGGCTCTTGTCCATCCTCCTCATCCCTAAATTGAAGGATCTTCCCTCAGATGGTCCACAGGTCTCCCTCTACTGTATTCATCTAGGAAACCCTGTCAGAGGTGACAGCTGCAAGTACTGTTCTGGTTTGGTGGGCTTCTTCTTTATCAGTGTGGGCTTTAGTTGATTCTAAAGTCTTTGAAGTAAACATCTGATTGGATGATAGTAAACATCTCAAAGTTCTACCTGCCTCTGAGAACTCATGGTGTCCTTCATCCTTCGGATGCTATCCTGGTCAAAATGTATTTGATGGAAGGGAATATAAGTCTACCCAAACGGCTCAAGACTCTTCATTGCACATTTAACCTTCACCACCGCAACACACATCTGTGGTCCAATGGTCTCTCATATCTATTCACTCAAGGTATCTGTTCCCCATAAATTGAGCTGTCATATGAGTTTGTAGGAGCCAAGGAGAAATTTCCCCTTCATTCTCTGAAGGCTGGATGAAAGACTGACCGACAAAAGGCAGGTTAAGAGGAGAAATGGCACAAACATTTATTAACATGCCCAAGGGAGAGCTACTGAGTGGTCACCCGCACCCCGCTGTGGGGCTCAGAAGCTTGTATGCCATCTTGAGGTTACAGAAAGAATGGGTTTTGGATGGTGGCGAAATAGGTGATGGAAGGGGCAGAAGAGGAGGCCTGGCTAGCAAAGGTGGTCTCATCAGGCAGAGGAAACCTCCCAGGTAGCAGCTCTCAGAAAGAAGAGATGGGAAATGGTTCTTTCCCACCTTTGATGGTGCCAGCCTCTCAGTTCATCTTTCCTACATCTGGACAAGGGAGGACCTCAGAGGAAACCTGGCTGCATCCCCAGAAAAGACAGCTTTTTAGCTATTCTTAGATTTCCAACCCTTCTGAATAGCCATCTTGAAAGATGTCAAAGAAGCATATTTTGGGGTGAAATATTTTAGTTTCCTTCAGTTTCAAATCCAGCTTTCAGGCATAAGCACTTACTCTGTGACTCTTAACTCTAGTCTGGCCCATTGTCCACCCCTAGTCCAATCAGCTGAGCGGAGGGCCGGGCAGAATCACACCTGCTACGGATCGGGCACAGGGGTGAGTCCCTTTCACTCACACAGGGCATCTGAGTGAGGAAAGCAGGTCCACAGGCCCTGGTCAACTGGAAGGACCTGCATTTTGCCTGACAGAATCCTCAGAGCGAGCCATCTGGGGCCATGCTGGAAGGATCAGGGTGGCCAGAGAAGCCTGACATCTACATTTGATGTGCAGTGTTCTGATTTTGTAAAGTGGCCAACTGCACCCAGTCCTTCGCATATTCCTGGATACAACATCACCATGCACACTGGCCTGATTGCCAGCTGCCACCTTTATATGAGGGCTCTCTTTGGCTACTAGAGCCCATTCTACCCATGCAGGGACTTGTTGGAAGTTCCAGTGAACTAAGACCCTCTGGAAGCAGCTCTCAGGCAATGACTCAGGACAGTTGATGAACAAATACCCCAGCTCCCCACTTGCCTCACTTGGGACAATTCGGATGCATGGCTGTCACTGACTCCCAGGGCTCCCCTGAGGGACTAGAGTCCAGCTGCTCACAGTGGTTCCTTGCTTGGTTATGCACCTTGTACTCGTTGCCCTCCCTTCCCTTTGTCACAATCCCATACCCTACAAGTGTTACCTGAAGTCACTACTGAGAAACTACCTGGGCATGAGTCTCTGTCTTGGGATCTGGAGACAGTTAATTCAAAAACATTTTAAATGCAGGCAGGGCACAATGGTTCACACCTGTTATCCCAGCACTGGGAGGCCAAGGTTGGCAGATCACTTGAGGCCAGGAGTTCAAGAGCAGTCTAGCCAACACGGTGAAACCCTGTCTCTTCTATAAATACAAAAATTAGCTGGGCATGGTGGTGCACACTTGTAGTCCCAGCTACCTGGGAGGCTGAGGCACAAGAATCACGTGAACCCAGGAGGCAGAAGTTGCAGTGAGCCAAGATG
Source organism: Piliocolobus tephrosceles (assembly GCF_002776525.5). NCBI lineage: Eukaryota > Metazoa > Chordata > Mammalia > Primates > Cercopithecidae > Piliocolobus > Piliocolobus tephrosceles. The sequence goes on along the minus strand of NC_045453.1, from coordinate 42,243,583 downwards.
GTGCCACTGCACTCCAGCCTGGGCAACAGAGCAAGACTCTGTCTCAAAATAAATAAATAAATAAATAAATAAATAAATAAATAAATAAATAAATGCATTACTTAATATATTGTGTCTGCAGTGTGGACTCAATCCGAAAGCTGCCAGATTACAACCTCTAATGAAAAATAATCACCTACATAGACTCTTTTACCATCATAGACAGAGAACCTTGGAAAAGAAAGCCCTAAACTCTACTGCTAACAGGTTGATGAGTAGACCCTGAGGCAGTGCCACAGTGTGTGGCTTCTTTGTCCATGGGATTCTGTGGATTAAGAGCTGAGTTGGCTTATGACACTTCTGCATTGTATTGTATGAAGTTACTGCACGCGTTTGTTGTGTGACCACTGATCACTTGGAGCTTTGCAGGTGAGGAGGTTTGGAAATATTGTTGACCCTTGAACAACATAGGTTTTCAAACTGCACTAGTCCATGTATACACAAATTTTTTCAATAAACACTTCTGGGGAAGATTTGCACCAATCTGAAAAAACACACAAGTTGTGTAGCCTAGAAATACTGAAAAAATTAAGAAAATGCTAAATATCTTATGAATGCCTAACATATGTGTTAATTGGCTGTTTATGTTATCAGTAAGGCTTCTGATCAATAGTAGGCTCTTTGTAGTTAAGTTTTGGGGAGTTAAAAGTTGTACTCAGATTTTTGACAGCTCAGGGGCTGTTACCCCATCCATTATTCAAGGGTCAACTGTATATAGACTTTTCAATGACCCTGCAGGTAGCCAAGGTATAGCTACCCCTCTTTCCATGCTCACTCATATTCCAAGTGAGTAGAGTCCATCAGCCCGGAGGCCTGGGCCACGGGTGCAGGAGAAGTCATCAGTCAAGAGAGGAATAAGGGATGCCTGCAGGGGTGGGGAAGAAGGATGCTGCAGGAGGCTAATTCTTAAATCGCCCAAGGGGGAGAACGAGGGCATTGGCTAGGAGATGAGAGAAGTTTCCTACTCCATAAAGGGAGGACTTTTTTTTTTCCCCTGGTCTCACTCTGTTACCCAAGCTGGAGTGCAGTGGAGCGATAATAGCTCCCAGCACCTTTGACCTCCTGGGCTCAGGCAGTCCTCCTGCTTCAGCTTCCCAAGTAGCTGGGACCCTAGGCACGCACCACCATGCCTGGCTCATGTTTTTATTATTATTTGTAGAGACAGGGTCTCCCTATGTTGCCTGGGCTGATCTTGAACTCCCGACCTTAAGTGATCCTCCCACCTCAGCCTCCCAAAGTGCTGGGATTACAGGCATGAGCCACCATGTCCTGCCAGAAAAGGAGGACTTTCTAACCAGCAGAGGAGCCACCTGTTGCCCTCGGGTGGCCACATGGCTAGTAGCTACATGGGCACCAGCAGGGCTTCTGTAGTGTGGACATGGTGAGAGTTTCTGAGTTTGTGAACCAGTTTTCCAAGGAAAGAAGGGATGGACTTCCAATGGAATTAGCCCCATTTACAGAACAGTCCTGTAAGTGGCAGAAATTAGTTTTACCCACCCCACTCCATAGCACCTTGTTAAAAAAAAAAAAAAAAAAAAAAAAAAAAAAAAAAAAAAAAGGTTACTCTCAGCAAAATTGAGGCATTGGATATTGTTCCTAATTCCATTCTTTAAATACTTTTAAATTTTTTTATGTTAAAGATAGGGTCTCACTATATTGTCCAGGCTGGTCTCAAACTCCTGGCCTCAAGCAATCCTTCTGCCTTGGCCTCCTAAAGTGCTTGGGATTATCGGGATACAGGCATGAGCCACAGCACCCGGCCAACAATAGTTTTTAAATAGGATTAGGACCAGGCGTAGTGGTTTACGCCTGTAATCCCAGCACTTTGGGAAGCCAAAGTGGAAGGATTGCTTGAGGCCAGGAGTTTGAGACCAGCCTGGGCAACATAGGGAGGGAGACCTGGTCTCTACAGAATAAAAATAAAAAGATAAGTTGAATGTGGTGGCATACACTGGTAGTCTCAGCTTTCGGGAGACTGAGGCGGGAGAATCACTTTAGCCCAGGAGGTCGAGGTGCAGTGAGCCGTGACTGCAGCAGTGCACTCCAGTCTGGGCAACAGAGTGAGATCCTGTCTCAAAAACAATAATTAAAATTAAAATTAAAACACTGTTGCTGAGTAAGGGGGCTGGGAATACAGTTCTTTGCATATGACTTCTTTCTTTCTCATAAATTAGCTTCTCTTTTCAATGAAAAGTTTTCATGACCTTCAAACTTAACATTTTTTTTTTTTTTTTTTTTTTTTTTTTTGAGACGGAGTCTCGCTCTGTCGCCCAGGCTAGAGTGCAGTGGCCAGATCTCAGCTCACTGCAAGCTCCGCCTCCCGGGTTCCCGCCATTCTCCTGCCTCAGCCTCCGGAGTAGCTGGGACTACAGGCGCCCGCCACCGCGCCCGGCTAGTTTTTTGTAGTTTTTAGTAGAGACGGGGTTTCACCGTGTTAACCAGGATGGTCTCGATCTCCTGACCTCGTGATCCGCCCATCTCGGCCTCCCAAAGTGCTGGGATTACAGGCTTGAGCCACCGCGCCCGGCCAACATTTTTTTTTAAAAATGACTATTGGGTGAGGGAAAACCTGTGTCAAGCAGTGATCCAAGACACTTTAAAAATTTCTTTTAATTCACATAGTTCGAATTGTCAAGTCCGATCCTGGAATAACATTTTTCTGTCCAACGTGTAAAATATTGGGTAATACAAAGATAATTATGGAAATATTCAGAAAACTTCCCTGGACCCAGACACACAGCCACCTGCACTTCCTCCTACCTCTCTTAGAAAAAAACAAAAAGCATTAAAAGGAGAGATGACCTGTCTCCCTGGGAGCTCATTAAGGGACCAGGCAAAAAAGTGAGATACATTACTTAGATTCGGACTTGACCTGACAGGTCCCCTAGGGCGAGTCATTTCTTCCTATTTCGGTCAATTTGACTGTAAAATAATTACAGTAACGAGGTCTTGTTTACTGAGACTGAAGTCAGTGCTGCCTCGCCTCATTCAACAGCTAGAAAGAGAAACTGAAGATTGTGATTAGAAAGCTTCTGTAGCCAACCTCAGGCAGTGCGGATTCGAGAATCCAGGACTTGAGTACACTAAGTGTCTTTTAAGTCAGACCTGTGAGTAGTGGAATCCAATATAATTGCTTTTGCTGCTTCTCTTGTGGGTTTGCACTTGTAAACTAAAGTAAATAAAATAGGATAAAATAGAAAGCTGGGGTGGGGGCAAGGGGAGAAGAGATTGGGCTGATGTTGGTCAAAGGATACAAACTTTCGGTTCAGAAGGAGGAATAAGTCCAAGAGCTGTATTGTGCAACACGGTGACCGTAGTCAAAACCAATGTATTGTATATCTGAAAATTGCGGCCGGGCGCAGTGGCTCATGCCTGTAATCCCAGCACTTTGGGAGGCCGAGGCAGGCAGATCACTTGAGGTCAGGAGTTCAAGACCAGCCTGGCCAACATGGTAAAACCCCATATCTACCAAAAAATACAAAAATTAGCCAGGCATGATGGTGCATGCCTATAATCCTGGCTACTTGGGAGGCTGAGGCAGGAGAATCCCTTGAACCCTGGAGGTGGAAGCTGCAGTGAGCTGAGATCATGCCACTGCACTGCAGCCTGGGCAACAAAGTAAGACTCCGTCCCCCACCCACCCCAAAAAAAAGTAAAAAGAAAAGAAAAGAAAATTTTCAAAGAGAGGAGATTTTAAGTGCGCAAGTGCACACAGGACGAGTAAAAAGCATATGAGGTAATACATATGTTAATTAGCTTCACTTAGCCATTCTGCAGTATGTATACCTATGTATTTCAAGATGTCATGTTGTATACCATAAATATATACAATTTTTACTGGTCAACTACTAAAATAAAATCCTTGACTCAAAATAGGAACGTTACTTTGAGCTAAATAAATTAAGAGAAGAAAAGAGGAGCGGAGGAGACGGGATGGGAAGGGTGGAGAAGGGAGAGTAGAGGTGGGCGGGGAAGGGGCGAGACGGGAGGGAAGAGGAGGGAACAGTCCTGTCCTTAATGCTTCTCAAGCTCTTTATCTTGCCAAGATCTGGCCTGTGGCCCAGCACAGCAAAAACTGGAAAAATGCCAGTGACTCAACCCAGTTCCATTGATCAGTGAACTGGAAATCGGGGACTCTGTGTTTCAACCCCAGTCAGCCAGCCCACAGCCAGGGTCCAGGTGGCGGCCTCAGCTCCTGGCCTCAGTGGCTGTCGGTAGAATGGGTTGGAGAACCAGCCTCCAGCGGTCTCACATAGCAAGCAGGCAGTGCAGCCTGGAGCCCAGCCAGGGGACGCAGGAATCCTTTCTGTTTTTTAAGGACAGACTTTGCTTTACCACCGCGGTCGCTCTTGGGGCCACACTGAAAGCCACCACTAAGTTTACTATAAAGTGACAGAGGCTGGTGTCTCTGGGAGAATGAGGAATAGTCACTTCCTGCCTTTGTCCATTAGCGCAGACCAAAGCGACCAGCTCCGTTTACATTCTTTCAGTGGTGTTGTTGAAAAGGCTTGGCAGCTCCCAAATGTTTGCAGTGTCCTTAGTCCTATGAGGGCTGCCTTCTTCTTCTTCTATTTTTTTTTTTTTTTTTTTTTTTGCTAGCTTTTAGCTAGTATCTGGAAAGATCTACCAGACGTGTTGGACTCATTTTCTCAAGAATCCACTTTACCCTTCAGGGAAGCCAGGAAAAGAACGCGCTTCCAACCGGTACAAGTCTGGAGGAATTTCACAGCCTCTCAAACTACGGTACCCTTTTTGTTTCTTAGTCCAGCCTGTTACTGGGGTGGTTTTAGGAAGAAGCTGCTGGGGTGACATCTGTGGGGAGGCATGGGGAACCGCAGGTGAAAAGAAGTTATTGTTTTAAATTGTATTAAATTGCTGGCAATATTGAGTCAAGGTGTCTAAGGTTATGGTTTGGGGAAGAAAATTATAGCTAACTATAGCTACTATGGAAAGATCTTAAACCAGAACTTCTTGGGGCCCTTAAGAACTTTTCTTTTTTTTTGAGACAGAGTGTTACTCTGTCGCCTAGGCTGAAGTGCAGTGGTGTGATCATGGCTCACTGTAGCCTCAACCTCCTGGGCTCAAGTGATCCTCCCTCCTGAGTAGCTGGGGCTACAGGAGCGTGCCACCACGCTCATCTATTTTTTTTTTTTTTTTAAATTTTTTGTAGAGACAAGGTCTCGCTATGTTGCCCAGACTAGTCTCAAACTCGTGGGTTCAAGTGATTCTCCCACCTTGGCTTCCCAAAATGCTGGTCATTAGCCACTGCACAGACAAAGAACTTTATTTTTCTGACCAAGAACTTTATTTTTAAAAATAATAAAAGCTATATACTGTCTGCTTGAACTATTGGATGGCCCCCAGCATTGAATCCTGTGGGAGGCACGTGCTGCTGCACCTGGCGGTATGTTCCTGTCACCTGCTCTCACTTCCCTCTTGGAGCAGCTTATGAAGGAGAGATGCCACCTGCATCTTTTGAAATGTGATGGATCTGCCTGCCCTGAGCAGAATCCAAACTGGATGGTGAATTGAGGACTGCTGGAGGTGAAAGTGTGCACATGCAGTTTTCAGGCAGCTAATTAAAATAAACTAGTACACTTCTGGAACCTAAACTGCTCCAATGCTATAGGCAAAATTCCCTGCCTGCCATGGCTCATCAGAAAGAGTTTGTATATGGAAAACTTCAGAACAGAACAAAGAAACTTAAGTCTGGATGAGGAATGAAGTCTTGGCTGTCTTTTAGCAATTCCTGAACTGCCAGGTGACATCAAATCCCCCGCCGAAAAAAAGTCTGAAATAAAAAGAATTCCAGACATTAGGCCTGGTTTAAAGCAGGGTATGCTTTTTTATCTGTGTGCTTCTGGGTCTAAACAGGTCATGGTTTGCTCCCCAAGGTGACAGTGTGGCTCCATTCCGCCCCTAGTTCTGAGCACGGCACTGTGATTTCTTTCTGGAGTGGCTCCAACCTGTGGCCTTTGCTAATGAGTGATGCACCCCGAACCTGAACTTCTAGAGTCAGCAAATCACACACTGCCTTCTCAGGAGGTTTCTGGAACGTTGGCCTTCATCCCAGCAGGATCACAAGTGGAAAGAAGCACAGGGAAGACACCATCGAATCTTTAAAGTGGCCACAGCACGGAGCAATGACACAAAGAGACGATGGTTCTGGAAGGAGGGGTGGGATCCCCTGTGTCATTCTTGTTTTCTAGATGGGATTCCGTGCAGGGGTCATCACAACTCACTGTGAGTGCAAGCAGGGGGCGAATCATGGGGCCGAAAAAAAAACCTCTCTGCAAAGATCCTTGCTCACTCACTCATATGCACTTCTCAGCTATAAATTCATGCTTTTCCACTTGTTGAAACATCCCTAACCGTCGCCCTCAATGTCCTGTTTGTGTCGCTGGCTCTCTGCCACTCAGCTAATAATGAAACAGCCTCAGTGAACCTGCAGCAGCAGCTGCCTTAGCTTCGGTGCCTACCCATCCCTGCAGCTGAACCACTTTGAATATTCCTTGATGGTGCAAGAGACAGTCTCACTATTTCCTTCCCTGGCCCTCCTCTGTGTCCGTCACGGTTGGCATGAGTTACATCCTGTGCGTGTTATGGGGAGAAGGGATGAATGAGGAAAGACAGGGTGGTTTTATACTTGATCCTGGGACAGTCACTGGATAAGGAAGGGTTTGGGGGTGCTCCCTTTAATGCACAAAGGCCTGAGCCAGGTCAGCTGGCAGAGGTGTTTATATGTTTAACTTAGAACTAAATGTTGAAGGCTGTGTGGCCCAAAGGGAAGAATTATTGGGATCTGATGCCCTAGCAGGGGAAATTCCAAGCCCAAAAAGCCGCAGTTGGAATTCAGAACTGTGTTGTTACCCTGCCTCTAAGTTTTCCTCTACGTTCAACTCCCCTTTTTTGGATGATTGTGAAGCTGTTTACATGTTGTCCTCTTCCGTGAACTGATCCCTGTAAACAGTGACAGGATTTTATCCAAATATTTCTGATTTCTAATGGAAAAATAGAGCGATTACTTCCCAGTGCCCTTCTGTTGACCTTGCCTGGGGGAGAGGCCTGCAGAACTAAGGATGACCTCACCCCCTTCCAGCAGGATTTCCTGGGATGTACAGAACCTCCTTCTTCAGCTGTTCCTCTGTGATCAGCCACAGTCAATCTATAAGCTTTCAGAGCAGATGATGGGCACATCTAATATTGGTTCCATTCACATTTCAACGTGAGGTCAAACACAAAGTAATCATTATGCTTCCTGGAGTCCCAAGGACCTTCTACGTCAGCGGCAGCAGTGGGAGGTGGGCTGGCGAGGTGGGGCCGTCTAGGAACTGTGCTGGTGGGGACAGGAAATTGGGCTGAAGGGAGATGTAAGGGCTTGGTGAGAAATAAATGGCACTGTGTTGTTGACGGAAAAAGATCTTGGCAGGACTGTTGTTGTGAGTGTTCTGTGGCTTAGAAAGGAATTTCCTACAGGCTGGACTAACCATTAAAAATGTCTCTACCTTCAGGAGTCCCCGGCGTGCAGTGGAGCCCCGCTGGGGGAAATGTCAGCTTGGACCATGGGCGCCCGCGGTCTGGACAAGCGAGGAAGTTTCTTTAAGGTAAAAGGAAGCCTTGATTGGGATCTCAAATCGTCGGCTTGCTGCCTTAGCCTGGGAGCTGCAGTGCTCCGTGGAGCTGCTGAGGGAAGTCTGCTCTCTCAGCCAGCGCCGGCTAAGGGAGCTTGCCTGAGCCCGGTCGCTGATTGTTACCAGGGCTTATAACAGGTTGCGGGGTCTGTGATTTAGGGCTTTCCTACAGGCAGAGGACTTGGGCACGGAGAGGGGCCGCGCTGCGCAAGACGGATGAGGCTGTCTTTATTTGAGAGCTGCTCAGTTTGTCCTTTTCCAGCTGCAGGGTTTTATGGTGGACGCTGGACTTTGCTTTCCAGTGAATCAGTGCTGTCGTCCATGTGTTCTCTGCTTGGCTTGTTTGTATGAATCACTGAAGGGCTCCAAAACAAAAACAAAAACAAAAACAGCTTCCTGGGTCTCACCTTAGAATGATGTTATTTTCTGAAATATTTTATCAAACATCCCCAAAGGCTTCTTATGATAACGAGAAAGCGTGATTACAACTGTCTAACTGTTCTGTGTTCATGTTGATGTTAATGGGACTCAATTACCTTGTGAGCTTAATGAGATAAGATTTTAAATGGGTGTTTTATGTACTCTGTGTGTGTGTATTTAATGAAGACTTGGTGGTCGCTTCTAATTTACACTTGGGAATCAATTCCCCTCTTGTGGCTTTTTACTTTGTTTTCTTTCATTCGCCCTCGAATTAAGGCGTCCTCAGTATAGAAAATTTTGAAAATACAGAATTATGTTTAAAAAGGTAGAAAAATGGAAGTAAAATAGGCAGGTATTCCAACACCAGGTCTTGTCTGCAGAGAAGGAAGATGGAGGAGATTTTATTACTGAGGACAAGTGACTGTGTTTAACAATTAACCAACTTTTATGGGATGGAAGTATCTATTAACATTTATTTGTATGTTTCCTGTGTCCAAGAGCCCTAAACTGATATATTGTGTCAACTGTTGACTCTACAAAAAAAGTCCATCAGAAGAACCTGCTGATAAAGCAAAGTTCATGAGATTTACTGAAATAAGGAAGAACATCACCAGGACACAGTCTTATTCATGCCTAAGCCAGGGGAGATTAAGAGGCAGATTTATAGGATTCAGGGATCTAGGTCCAAGTCCTTCAAGCTGCATTTTTCAAGGTGGAGAACTAATTTGATTTCAGTGACATCTATGTCACAATAGCTTGGGATTGGTGGATACAGCAAGACTAGGATATTGAAGTGGCTCTTGACAAGTAAACCCTTGTTTGATAAGTGAGTTGTTTTCCCAGGTGAACAAAATTGTTTGCCAGGACTAATTATTGTGTAGACATTTCCTGCAGCAAACAGTGAAGTTATTTATTGGTTTACAGCCTTAATTTTCTGGGCAAGAAGATCCTGGAAGAAAGAGTTAAGTTATGTTGACACAGATGGTCACAATTATCAATCCTAATAGTTAAGCTTTGTAGACAATCTCAATTCTCAAATGATTTACTCAGTTTTGATCAAACCTGTATAACCTCCACCCACAGGAGGCAGATGAGAGCAAGGAGTTCCTCAAGTCCCCTGTAGATCAAGAGCTAAGCCCACCAGATTGCCCAATTGTCATCCTCCAGGTTCCTGGGTTGCATCTGATGCTGAGATATTTATTTTCCCCTGTTAAGAGGGATGATCCAAAACCTCTCCTTAACCCAAAGCACTGTCTAGATCAGCCTAAATATTGGCTAGTCCATAATTACCACCTTATGATGGTCAGGAAGCACTGTGGAGCTGTATCTTACGTAGCAGTTAAATTTTAAAGTCAAGGCAAAAGAAGAAAATGGAGGCCAGCCATAGTGGTTCACGCCTATAATCCCAGCACTTTGGGAGGCCGAGGTGGGCGGATCACTTGAGATCAGGAGCTTGAGACTAGCCTGGCCAACATGGCGAAACCCTGTCTCTACTAAAAATATAAAACTTAGCTGGATGTGGTGGCCTGCACCTGTAATCCCAGCTACTTAGGAGGCTGAGGCAGGAGAATCGTTTGAACCTGGGAGGCGGAGGTTGCAGTGAGCCAAGATCACACCACTGCACTCCATCCAGCCTGGGTGACAGAGCAAGACTCCATCTATAAACAAACAAACAAACAAAAAGGGCTGAATGCAGTGGCTCACGTCTGTAATCCCAGCACTTTGGGAGGCCGAAGCGGGAGGATCACGAGGTCAGGAGATCGAGACCATCCTGGCTAACATGGTGAAACCCCATCTCTACTAAAAATACAAAAAGTTAGCCAGGCATGGTGGTGGGCGCCTGTAGTCCCAGCTACTCGGGAGGCTGAGGCAGGAGAATGGCGTGAACCTGGAAGGCGGAGCTTGCAGTGAGGCAAGATCGCACCCCTGCACTCCAGCCTGGGCGACAGAGTGAGAGTCCGTCTCAAAAAAGAAGAAGAAGAAGAAGGAGGAGGAGGAGGAGGAGGAGAAGGAGAAGGGGGGGGAGGGGGAGGGGGAGGGGGAGGCTGGAGTACAAAGTTGCCTTTGAACATTTCTTAGGAAGGTGCCCTGTGGGGCCCAATGTACCACCTATCATCAAGTCCACTGTAGCCAGTTTTTCCTGCAGTTCTAAGAAAATCACATTTGTTTTTATTTGAGTTTTCAGTGGACAGCAGTTAAGTCATTGACTTGTATTTCTGGGCTATGCTGTAGGAAAGAACCAATCAGGTGAGAGGTGAGAGGCCTGCCTGTCCCCGCCAAGGGTGAGACCTGTCATGTAACCTCTCCTGGGTCAAATACCCATGAAAATACTGGCAAAGGCGCCTGCACTATTTAACTTGTCTGTAATTTTGTGGTTTTGGCAGAGTTTAAATTGTTTCATTTATTTAAGTCAGATGCTCCATGTAAATGATATAGTTACTTTATACTTCTTTCTTTCCTATTTCTTTCTTTCTTGGAACTCCTGGGCTCAGGCAGTCCTCCCACCCTGGCCTCCCAAAGTGCTGGGATTATAGGCCTGAGCCACCACGCCCACCTCCTTCCTCTTCCTTCTAGACATGGTTATTCTTTGCTGTGACTATTCCGTAATTAGTCACCAGCATTCACATGTAATTATCCGTGAGGAGTAGTAAACTGCCCTTTGGATATTCAGTGCTGACTCTTTGCAGGTTCATTTGTAACGAGCTGGAGGGGAGTTCCGTGCTGAGATGGGTTATCACCCAGTGGGCACCTTCTGGGACCCACTGGCCCTGCTCTGAGTCACCATGCTTTATTTCAGTTCTCACCTGTTAAGCACCCATGAGTAGCCAAGCTTTGTACGTGGCCAGGGAGAGAAAAAGCAGAAGCTGCCACTAACCTCAAGGAGCTTTCAGTCTGGTAGCAAATAAAGATATTAATCAAATAATCACAGCACCAGACACATAATTATAAATCGTTTTTTTAAAAATGCTTCATGGGAGATGTAAAAGGAGTGCTGAGAGTATATAACTAATCTGGGGTTGCAGAGAAATCTTTCCTGAGGAAGCGGCCTTTGACTTGAGAGCTGAGGTTGACATTATACCATTTAGGAAAGTGGTTGGAGCTAAGTTTTGGAGTGACTCTTGATGCTACTACAACGCACTTCTCAGCAGACACCAGTGATGCCCTGCAACTGGAGAGGATGCTTTCATAAAGCGTGAGGTTTCCTGGTCACATTCTTGGCTCACAGCTGAATTCTACCTGAGTATTATACCTCTCTTGGCTATTAGTGCTCATGTGACTTTGTGTAAAGCACAGATGATTGGAAGGCAACCATTGGACCTCTTTTTCATCCTTGTCCTCCCATCCAGTTTGTGTTTCTAAACCAGAGTTGCTAACCACTAGTAGCGAGCCTTGATTTGTGATTTCCCATCTGTCCTGGCTCATGGACATGACTCAGATAGGCTGGAGGACATGAGGTGCATGGATAACACACAGATTATGTGAGCATTCTGGGATCACCGAGATGCCCCGTGGTTACTGTGGAATCGCATCCTGGAAGCTCCAGCCACATCCATCCTATGCAGATCAACCCATTTTCCAGTCACTCATAGCACCATTGTTAATTTTCCACAACCATCTGGGAAAAATAGTATCTTCCTGCTCCGCAAAACACATGGCATGGCCGGGTGCCATGGCTCACCCCTGTAAATTGTAGCATTTTGGGAGGCCGAGGCAGGCAGATCACTTGAGGTCAGGAGTTTGAGACCAGCCTGGAAAACATGGTGAAACCCTGTCTCCACTAAAAACGCAAAAACTAGCCAGGTGTGGTGATGGGGGCCTGTAATCCCAGCTACTCAGGAGGCTGAGGCAGGAGAATGGCTTGAACCCAGGAGATGGAGGTTGCACTGAGCCAAGATGGTGCCACCGCACTCCAGCCTGGGCAACAGAGCAAGACTGTGTCTCAAAAAACAACAAAAACAACAACAAAACACATGGTAGGGGAGAAGGGGTAACACCCTGGACATGGTAGCCAAAGTGACCTGCTTTTAAGTAACAAATGTGAACACCTACTGCTGTCAGATTTCAAAGGTATATTGAACGAAAGAGTTTGTATAAGAAAGATGTCATCTAGGCTGGGAAAGCTATTGGTAGTCTTGAATTAGGGGCAGAGATGCTCAAAGTTATCTTTGATCCCCCCTTTCCCTGAATCCCATAGCTTCCCCCAAGCCACCCCCACTCCCCTTACCATCCAGGCTCCCAATGCTGGCAAATCCTCCTCTTTAAATTTTTTTATTTTTATTTTTAAATAACTTCTCTGTTTAAAAAAATAGAGATTGGTTCTCTGTGTTGCCCAGGCTGGTCTCAAACTCCTAGCTTCAAGCAATCATCCTGCCTTGGCCTCCCAAAGCCCTGGGATTACAGGCATGAGCCACCACCCCTGGCCCAAATCCTCTTCATTTCTCCAAAGTCCTTGCCTTTCTTTCCTGTCCTATATCCACCTTTCCTGTCCTATATCCACCTTTCCTGTCCTATATCCTGTCCTTGCCCTTCTTTCCTGTCCTATATCCACTTGGCTATTAGTGCTCATGTGACTTTGTGTAAAGCATAAATAATTGGAAGGCAATCATTGGACCTCTTTTTTGTCATTATCCTCCCCATCCAGTTTGGGTTCTCATTCTTTCATTTGGTTCTCATTCTTCCATTGTGGGCATGATAAATGATGCCTATAATCCACCCACACCAACACTGTACATGTTTCTACTGATCCATGTCACCTGCTTGAAGACCCTGGCTCCTTGCTGGCACAGGACCAAGTCTGAACCCTTCACCTTGACATTCAAAGATTTTCAGACTGTGCTTCCACTTTCCCCGAACTCTTCCTCCACCAGTCCTGCCTCTGCAGCATCATGAGTCTCTCCTGGGGTCCAAACCTACCAATCCCGGCCTCCAGCCTTGCTACCACTCCCTCCGTTACCACTTCCCACCATCAGCCTCCTAACCACCCTTCCAGGCCTTAGACCCACTTTATCCACTGACAACAGAGCTCATACGGGCTGAGCTGGTATCTTCCTTCAGTTTTGTCTGAAGATCAAACTGTGGGAGAAATGTTATGTATGAAGGTCTAGCTGTGGTCTCAATGCAGTGCCAGGAAATAAACTTCAATTCATATATCTGCCATAAGGGATTTGTTCTTTCTTTTTGTCATCACGGCCCTGATCCTGAGAGGGATCCTCTTACAGCAAAGAATGGTGCCAGAAGAGAACCAGTGTGAACTGTCCGGTCAACAGTTCTAGTTTCTTAACAGCATGCCTTGGGACTTCCTGAGCAAGCCTCCCCTCACCAGCCTCGAGTGTGTACAGTACTCCCCTTTCTAAGTGGCCGCCTTCTAACCTCCCTTGGCCTCTGGGACAGGGTGAGAGTTGTTTTTACTAGACCAAGAAGAAAATGTGTTTTAGCTCACAGGGATCCTACTGTCCCGGGCCTCAAAACCATTCATGCTGCAGAAGTGTCCCTGAACCTAGGTTCACAAGCCAACTGGGGTCATTCAAGGGCCCAGCCCAGCAGCAGAGGCCCAACATGAGAGGCCCTCTTTGGTCATGTCTCACAGGTTGGATAAGAAGGTGCATCATGATTGTGTTTCAGAAACAGAAAACCCGTCATTATATTTCAGAGAATAACAGAAGAGCTCTCTGACACCACAAAGACTAGAACTGCGACTAGCTCTGAAGAAAACACATTGCTGAAATCTGGCTATACCAAATAGATGGACCAGCGGGTGATGATTCACTGGACCTCAGATGAGTTCCCTTAACTATTGGTCTCTTCTTGGCGTTTGAAAAAGTATTCAATTTTCAAAAATTCTGTCTGCCAAGCAAAATTTTTCAGTCATCCAGAACTGATACAACTGCACATCTCAGGCCTCCGGGATTCCCAGCAATGGAGTTGTCAGATTTTTTATTTCCAGATAAGTGGAAATTCATTCATCTGCATGCACAATAACAATGTACTATGGACAGAGATTGCAGAAGCGTGAAAAAAATGGAGAGAATCAAAAACCACATTTTAGTAATTTCTTTCTTTCTTTCTTTCTTTTTTCTTTTCTTTTTTTTTTTTTTT
>NC_045453.1:42213906-42229297 GCF_002776525.5 Piliocolobus tephrosceles | reverse complement strand
ACTTTAGAACAGTTTCAAATTTCATAATACTCCTCTAGATCATTTCCAGTGCCTTTTTTTCCCCCAGACCAAGTAACTGAGCAGAATTCTGATTGTACCAAGCACTTCTATGTACACATTATAAGGTTAAAACAAGGGTATGGTCCTCCAGATACACGTGCATGTTGGGAGGCACGTGAGTGATTGGAAAGGGTGGGAGCAGAAAATTATGATTTCTGTCTCAATGCACAATCTCAGGAGTGGTTATTGCCTTAAAGATGTAATCAGTATCATTCATGATATCTGTTTTTTTTTTTTTTTTTTTTTTTTTTTTTTTGAGATTAAGTCTTGCTCTGTTGCCCAGGCTGGAGTGCAATGACATGATCTCAACTCACTGTAGCCTCCGGCTCCCAAGTTCAAGCAATTCTCCTGCCTCAGCCTCCTGAGTTCTGGGATTACAGGCATGCGCCACCACAACCAGCTAATTTTTTGTAATTTTAAGAGGGACGGGGTTTCTTCATGTTGGCCAGACTGGCCTCTAACTCCTGCTAGTCAGTAATTTCATTGAGCAAATCCTTACATGGGTCTCTGGATACTCAAAAGCCATACAGATGAATGTTGCCCCTTGGCCTCCCAGCAGATCCCCTGGACTGTGAGTAGACAGAACATCACCTGCCCACTGTCCAGTGAGTCCACATCCCCACAGTGTATCAGCCCACAGGTCTCTCAGCACCTGGCAGTGGAAACAGCAGGGTGAGGAGAGATTTAGTCACAGCGATTGGCACAGTGACAATTTACTCGTAACAGTATTGCAAAGTGTGCCTCACACCTGTATGTGGATGTGTCTTTTGTTTTCCATAAATAAATTCTTCAAAGACACTGACACCTGCAGCACCACTGTCCCATAGAAAACAATGTAAGCCACAGGTGTAATTTTAAGTGTTCTAGTTGTCACATTTTAAACTTTAAAAGGAAAACAAGTAGAATTAATTTTAATAATATATTTTATTTGACCTAGTATATCTAAAATATCATGTCAACAAATGATAGATATAAAAAAGTGTTAATCAGATATTTTACATTCTTTTTTTACCACTTTTATATTGACAAAATTGGTATATATTTATTTTGTATGTGTTATTTGAAAACATGTATTGTTGCATGTCTTTGAAACCGTGTGTATTTTACACTCAGCATGTCTCAATTCAGACCAGCTACATTTTGTTGTTGTTGTTGTTGTTTTTGAGACAGAGTCTCTCTCTGTCGCCCAGACTGAAGTACAGTGACACAATCTCTGCTCACTACAACCTTTGCCCCCTGGGTTCAAGTGATTCTCCTGCCTCAGCCTCCTGAGTAGCTGGGATTACAGATGAACTGCCACCACGCCTGGCTAACTTGTTTTGTATTTTTAGTAGAGACGGGGTTCCACCATGTTGGCAGGCTGCTCTTTAACTCCTGACCTCAAGTGGTGTTCCTGCCTCAGCCTCCTAAAGTGCTGGGATTACAGGTGTGAGTCATCACACCCAGCCAGACCAGCTACATTTTTAAGTGTTCAGTATCCACATGTGGCCGGCAGCCGCCAGACTGGACAGCAAAGGTTTAGCTGGTCTAAATCCCTTCCTTTTACAGATAGGGAAACTGAGGCCCAGTTTAGGATACAGCAGGGATGGGAGTCAGACCTGGTCTGACTTGCCCTGTGGCTTCCTGGCCCCACATGACCTCCTGCTCTGGTTCTTCTGTGACTGTCTTCCCCCTTTACCAGCTCCCTCTCCAAGAAAACTCCTTCTGGAGAGGTCATAGGAATGGTGGTTTCTCTCTGCAGGAGGTGTTGGCTTTTTTTTTTTTTTTGAGTTGGAATCTCAGTCTGTTGCCCAGGCTGGAGGGCTGTGGTATGAACATAGCTCACTGCAGCCTGGAACTCCTGGGCTGAAGCTACCTTCCCCCATCAGCCTCCCAAGTAGCCAGGACTACAGGTGCATACCACCATGCCTGGCAACTTCTATTTTAGTTTCTATAGAGACAGGGTCTCACGTTTTTGCCCAGTCTGGTCTTGAACTCTTGGACTCATGTGACCCTCGTTCTTCAGCCTCCCAAAGTGCTGGGATTACAGGCATGAGCTTCGGTGCCCAGCCTGTTGGCCATTTTTGGATGCACACACATGCCTCTCACCATTTATTCCAAACATTTCCAGGACTCAAGTCAGTGCCCCAAGGCATGACTTTCTAGGAATGCTATGAGCTTATTGAACAGAAATTCCTCTTCATGTTTTCAAAAAGCAATGGGTTTCATGGTTTCACAAATGGTTTTTCCAGTATATTGTGGCCATTCATTTCTCATGCTAACAGCATATGTCGTTCCAACACACGCTCATCTTCACCAGGGGACTTCGTTGTTTAAAAATCAGGAGTGAAGTAGATTGCCCAGGTTCCCCTCAATGACATATTTCTCTAGGCTTCCTTGTAGCTCCAAGTTTCATAATTAGAAGGATACCAAGAAGGAAAATATAGTTTTGGAGGACTATGTGTCAACGTAAAATTTTCAAAAAGTTAAAATATGACTCTTATACAATATAGAATGAACACCTGCCAAAGCTTTATCTCACCCATTTATGAGGAAACCAGTAAATAGTAAAGCTGGTTCAAAAAATGCTTTGACAAGTGATGTATTTGTAGTCAACTTAGAAAGGCAGTCTGTGGCAAGTTTGCTGAGTTAAAATCAAAACTGTTAACATCCTACAAGGCAGTGAAACTAACCTTTAGTGTTCTCCCTTCAGAACAGAAATCTGCAGGCTGGTATATAACCTCACTGTGTCTGACCTTTTCATTAATAGCACAACAATAAATCAAACACAGATACATTCCTCTAGACAATTAACTAATCCATAGATAAACTTGTTAAATCATGTGCCAGCGTGGCAATGAAAGGACAAACTCAAATAAACAAAAAGGCCCTTTCATCTAGAAGTTTTAAAACCCTCTAATAAACAACTCTGGGGTGAAAGCAGAAATACAAACCGGAATTATGGGAAAAAAGATACAAAATGATAATCAGAACACTACCTATCAGAATCAATGGTATACATTTAAAGCAGCAATCAGAGGAAAATTCATAGCACTAAACACTTTTTATCAGAAAAAACATGCCCCACCTTTTTAGATCTATTTCAAGTCTTAGTGTTTCTTAATAATTACTGCTGAAATGGTTTATTCCCAGCTACTTCTATTATGCCTCTTCTTTCCTTGTTCCCAAATATCCCTAACCAAGGATTTTTGCCTTAAAAAATCAAATGTCTTCAATGAGGTTGAAGAACTATGAGAAAGCTGGTTCAATGTTTATTGACTTAAATACTGGTAGAGGATTCCTGGGCTCTTTTTCATGGTGTAAAATCCTTAGTGATGTTCTGGGTGTTGCTTTAATCCCTGAACATATATATGTCCACTGATCTAAGGTAAATTGGATGGAGAATAATTTCCCAGCATAACAATCTTTTAAATGTCTTTATGGTGATATGTAGAAAACCATTTCCACAACATAATCTGAACCTATACTATCTATTGCTCTGTAACTAATTACCTCAAATCTTAGCGACTTCAAACAGCAAACATTCATATCTCACAGGTTCTGTGGGTCAGAGATCTGAATGCAGTTTAGCTGAGAGCCTCAAGCTCAAGGTCACTATGAGATTTGGGAGGAGTTGGTGGCCAGGGTCATGGTCTCATCTGAAGGCTTGACCAGTGAGGAATCCACTTACAAACTAACTTGGCAGGTCTCGGTCCATTGTCACATGGTTCTCTCCACAGGGGTGACCTCAGGACGTGGCAGATGACTTCCTCACAGGGCAAATTAAACAGGAGAGAGCAAGAGAGACAGAAGTCACAGTCTTTTTATAACCTGCTCTTGAAGCTGTACCCCATCACTTCTACTATATTCTATGCATTAGAAGCCAGTCAATAAGTCTAGCCTCAGGAGCAATTACTCAAATGTGTGAATATCAGGCTGTGGCTTACACTGGGAATATCTTAGAGAGCACAACATAGAAAAACAGCTCCATCACAAACTCAACAACCTGCCAGGCCAAATAGAAATAAAATGAGTGAGTGGGCCTGGTGTCAGACAGCTGGGATTGGTGGGAACTATAACAAAACTGGAGCATACAAGTCTCTTCTAGAAGGAGAAACTGTTTACTCAGTTCCAACCAATTCTTGTCATGCAAGAATGAATGTGGGTTTTTCGGTTTTTCCAAGTGAAGCCAGAAATCTAGATTTTCATGTAAAATAATCCCAATTTAAAAACTATTCTGACTCAGCGTCATGGCTCATGCCTGTAATCCCAGCACTTTGGGAGGCTGAGGCTGGCAGATCACTTGAGGTCAGGAGTTCAAGAGCAGCCTAGCCAACATGGTGAAATCCTGACTCTGCAAAAAATACAAAAATTATTCAGGCATAGTGGCGCATGCCTGTAGTCCCAGTTACTCAGGAGGCAAGGCAGCAGAATCACTTGAACTCAGGAGGCAGAGGTTGCAGTGAGCCGAGATTGTGCCACTGTACTCCAGCCTGGGCAACAGAGAGAGACTCTGTCTCAAAAATAAAAACCATTCTAAAGTCAGGTGCAGTGGCTCATATCTGTAATCCCAGCACTTTGGGAAGTCAAGGTGGGAGGATCACTTAAGCCCAGGAATTAGAGACCGCCCTGGTCAACATGGGAAGACCCTATCTCTACTAAATTAAAAAAAAAAAGAAAAAACAAAAACAACAACAAAAGTGAGGCCGGGTGTGGTGGCTCACGCGTGTAAGCCCAGCACTTTGGAAGGCCGAGGCAGGTGGATCACCTGAGGTGGGGAGTTCCAGACCAGCCTGACCAACATGGATAAACCTCATCTCTACTAAAAGTGCAAAATTAGCTGGGTGTGGTGGCACATGCCTGTAATCCCAGCTACTTGGGAGGCTGAGGCAGGAGTCGCTTGAACCCAGGAGGTGGCGGTTGCAGTGAGCCGAGATCACACCATTGTACTCTGGCTTGGGCAACAAGAGCTCTGTCTCAAAAAAAAAAAAAGAAATGCACTTCTTGGATTCCACCCCAGACCTAAAAATCAGAAACTGCAGGATGGGGCCCAGCTCTCTCCTGGTGATTCTGATGCTCACCCAGGTGGGAGAATCACTTCTCCAGACCCTATATTTCAATGAGTGAACGGGACTGTACAAAAAACACAGAAATGTCTTCATTCTCAACCTGGCTTCATGTCCTTCTCTGGAAAATGGAATGATACCACCTTACCAGCTAGATTGTAACTATCTGTTGGTTCAGATACAGTATTTTGATGATTTCAATCAATAACTCTGCAAGCCTTGGTGTTATTACTGGTGTCTTTTTCTGTCTGCTTTCCCCCACTCCTGTCCCCACATTTTATTTGCTTTCACAAAAGCATCTGCACACAGATACACGGGTGGAGATCCTCAGAGGCAGGGTGACTCAGCCAAACAGAACCCTGCAACATGCGCTGGCAAAAGTGCCCCACCCAGTGTCGAACACCCGACTTTGTCATTTATCCATGGGTGCTAGCACAATCAGTGTGCTAAGATTCAGGGGTGGCTCTTCCCCCCGCCAACTAAATCCTGGGGAAAATGAACACTCAAACTCCATTGTTGGTATACACTGCCATTAGCCAAAGGAACAAATGATCAAATGGAAAAAACAGACACTTTGTTGTTTGACATTTAGGTAAAATCAACTATTTTGGTGCCACTCCCTAGGCACAGCCCAGCCTTCTTCCCTATTCAATTACTTTGTACTATTTATGTTTAATCTAATAAACAGGTCAGACGCGGTGGCCCAAGCCTATAATCCCAGCTCTTTGGGAGGTCAAGGCGGGCGGATCACTGGGAGGTCAGGAGACCAGCCTGGCCAACGTGGTGAAACCCAGTCTCTACTAAAGATGCAAAAATTAGCTGGGTGTGGTGCAGGCACCTGTAATCCCAGCTGCTCAGGAGGTTGAGGCAGGAGAATCACTTGAACCCAAGAGGTGGAGGTTGTGATGAGCCAAGACTGCACCACTGCACTCCAGCATGGGCGACAGAACGAGACTCCATCTCACAAAAAAAAAGAAAGAAAGAAAAAAATCGAACTAACGCTGTTCCAGGCATTGTTCTAAATACTTTAAAATCATTAACTTATTTAATCCTCACAATATTATTATCCCCCTTTTGCAGTTAAGAAAACCGAGGCATGAAGAACTTGCCCAGGGTCACACAGTTTGTGAAGCATGTGGTGGCTCCATGGAGACTGTGTGTAAACTTGGGAGGAATTTCATAGAGACAGGACCCAGCACTCACTGGACTCCTCCGACTCTACTTGGGGCCTTGAGATGCTGACTCTGTGCCTCAGCTGGCTCACAAATTAGACACAGGCAGTCTCTCCTCCCACCACCTTCCATGGAGTGGTCCCTGGGCTGGATGCTAGTGAGCTGAGCCTCTCTGAATTTTCCCACTGCACCTGTCCCTCACCTCTGTCCTTTGCTGGCCACCCACCACTAACCCTTTCCGATGGCCATCTCTGAGTTTCCTATTCAAAAAGTGGGGATGATTCTTCTCAAAGGCCACCAGGAAGACATCCTTCCTCAAAGTTAGGTTTACGAGCTTGTGCAGACAGAATGCCCACTAGCAGAGGCATAGGAGGTTCTCAGTCGGAGGGAGCTGGGGGAGCTCATTAAAGGGTTTCTGCTTGCACTGGATGATTATAAGGAAGGTGGGGTTGCAGATCCAGCAAATAAAATATACAGGGCACCAGCGAACCTTGAATTCCAGATATGGCATGAGTATATCCTATGCAATATTTAGCACATACTTATACTCAAAAACTTTATTCATTGTTCATCTAAAATTTAAATTTAATTTAGCATCCTGTATTTTCTTGGGTAACTCTAAAGGAGGGCTAGGATGTTGTCAGGAATGAGGGTAATTTGTTGCTAAGGGTAGCCAGATAATGGTCTTTATCTGGAAGGGGAGGAAATAAAGGGAGCTTGAGGTTTCATTGGTGAAGGACCAGCCAGCACTCATGTGTGTCGAAAGAGGGGGCCATTTCATCGTTTTTGTGGTTTCAGCATCCTAGTTTCTGTTCTGTCATTTCAGACCTGTTCCTTAGTGGCCTTGAATAATTGGTGTTTATATTCTGTGTGTGTTGTTTATGTTCTGTTGGGAGCATGCCAGGGGCATTTCTCCCTTTCTCATTCTACTTCCAGATTCTAGGCTTGTTTCGGGGTTTCAAAAAGACACAGGTCACTTGGGGTTCTGTTCCGGTACAGCTGGTTCCATCTTGACCAGTGGTTCTCTGGAAATATTTTTGGTTGCCACCACTGGGGTGGGGGTGCTACTGGTCTCAGTAGGCAGAGGACAGAGATGCTGCCAAACTTCCTCCAATGACCAGGACAGCCCCCACAACAAAGAATTATCTAGCCCCAAATTCTAACAAGGCTGAGGTTGAGAAATCCTGGTCTGTACTATAAATTAGGAAATAACATTTTTTTTGAGGTTTCTCTAACTATCTCTGAATCAGGCTTTCCAGAAGTAAAGGAAACGAAAGGAAAGGAAAGCAAGAAGACTGTGATCATGTATTTAGCACCCAGTGTCCTGCATGCTCCTTGAGGACAGGGAGTGTCTTACTGAATTTGTATTACCTGGGCTGAGCTCAATACCTGGCCGGTAATTGCAGGTGTTCAACAAATATGCTGGATGGGCCGGGCACTGTGGCTCACGCCTGTAATCCCAGCACTTTAGGAGACCAAGGCAGGTAGATCACTTGAGGTCAGGAGTTCGAGACCAGCCTGGTCAACATGATGAAATCTCGTCTCTACTAAAAATACAAAAATTAGCCAGGTGTGGTGGCGCATGCCTGTAATCCCAGTTACTCGGGAGGCTGAGGCAGGAGAATTGCTTGAACCCAGCAGGTGGAGGTTGCGGTGAGCCACGGTTATGTCATTGCACTCCAGCCTGGGTGACAGAACGAGACTCCAACTCTCTCTCTCTCTCTCTCTCTCTCTCTCTCTCTCTCTCTATATATATATATATATATATATATATATATATATATATTTGCTGGATGAATAAAAAATGCATAGTACACATCTGTATGCACTGCCTATATGTGGTTCATTTATTCAGCCAGTATTGATTCCACACCTACAATGGTGAGGCCAGCCCTGGGCACTGGGTATGTGGTGCTGGGGGAAGCAAATCAGAATTGGAGAAACTTGAACTTGAAGGATGGGGATGAGGGGCAGGGCTGCCTGCATTGGAGGGGTGGAGAAAGTCTTCCTGCAGAGGTGACTTTAAGCTGAACTGTGCAGGAGAGAAAGAGACAAGAGGCAGAGCATTCCTGGATAAGGAAGCCACATGTTTAAAGGCCTGGAGTGACATCTGAGGCTCTGAGGGAGAAAAAGGGTGGCAAGTATAATGAATGGCAGGCCGGAGGGGCTGGAGGCCAGTCATGCCAGCCGGGTGAACACTGGGATTCCATTCTTAGTGCTATCAGAAGCAGTGACAGGTATGAGGAGAGGAGTGCCACCTATGTGCCACCCTCATAAAGCTCACCTGGCATTAACACTGTGTCTACAATCCATCAACCAAGAAAACCAAAGTGCAACTCAAGTCTTCCCTGAGTCCCTCAAAGGATGCCACAGCCAGCTTCCCCATCAGCAAGAACTTGAAATCTTGACATTGAGTTGCTATTCTTTCTCTGCACATGCCTCTTCATGTGCCAGGCGGCTCTTTCAAACTGAGGTAGCCGTGCCCCTCCTCCCCGTCCTTCACGTTTGAGTTTCTCCGATTCTGATTTGCTTCCTCCATCTCTCCCAAGCTCTTCCAGCCTGACGGTCCTCTCTGGTTTACTCTATCCTGTTCCCACTTTCTGGTCTTTATCGTACAGATCACCTTGACCTGGCTGGAGTCTTTAGTATCATGGTTTTCTTCTCTGCCCCAATTCAGAATCTGCTCAGCAAAAGCCAGAACAAACTCAAAACTCACACCTTCCCCATTTGGAAGGTAAGACAGAGAGGAGGAGTGCAGACTCCTGTCATGTGCATTTTTCAGGATTGTCTCATACTCTTTGAAATAACTCGCCTACCTGACATATGTGGAGTGGACAAGAGAGGGGTAGGAGAGGGAATGAGACAAGCTGTGAGGACAAAGCAAACGATGACACTCAGGCCACATGCAACTGGCATCTGTGCTTGAAAGTCAAGTTCTGGCTGGACGAGGTGGCTCACACCTGTAATCCTAACACTTTGGGAGGCCGAGATGGGAGGATGGCTTGAGGCCAGGAGTTCAAGATCAGCCTGGTCAACATACTGAGACCCCATCTCTAGTTATAAAAATAAAATAAACTAAGAAAGTCAAGTTCTATTGGAGCTGGGTGTGGTAGCATGTGCCTGTAGTCCCAGGTGCTCCTGGAGGCTGAGGCAGGAGGATCACTTGAGCCCAGGTGTTCAAGGCTGCAGCTATGATAATGCCACTGCACTCCCGCCTGGACAACAGAGCAAAACTCCATCTCTAACAAAAAAGAAACAAGCAAACAAAAAGTTCTGTTGGAACCCAGCCATTCACTCATGCATTGTCTGTAACTGCCTCTGTACCATTAACTGCAGATCTTGGTCGCTAAAGGGACTGTATTGCCCCTATAAAATAATTCCTAAAATATTCGTTCTCTAGCCCTCTGTAGAGAAAATTTGCTGACCTCTGACTTAGGAACTAACTGCATCTTGTCACTGAATTCTCAAAGGTAGTCTTCAGTGTAGGTTTCACAAACAAACACATGCCAGGGCCATGAATCTATAAAAAGATCCCCAGAGAGTAAGTGGCAGAGCCAAGATTCAGAGCCTGATCTCCAAGGGCAGGTTCCATTCTCTTTCCTGAACTGCACTACTTGCCTCATACACATAGGTTGTCAGAAACAGCTGGAATAGTGGCTAGGCATGGTGAATTACATCTGTAATCCCAGCACTTTGAGAGGCTGAAGTGGGAGGATTGCATGAGTTTGGGAGTTGGAGACCAGCCTAGGCAATACAGCAAGATCTTGTCTATACTAAAAATAAAAAATTAGCCAGGCATGGTGGCATGCACCTGTACCCCTAGCTACTCTGGAGGCTGAGATGGGAGGATTGCTTGAGCCCAGGAGGTTGAGGCTGTAGTGAGCTATAATCATGCCACTGCACTCCAGAGCCTGGGTGACAGAGTGAGACTCTGTCTCGAAAAGAAAAAAATAGCAGGGATGAGCTCATCAGAGGTCTTAACCTCAGATGCTTACAGGGGCCAGGAAGGTAATGTAGGCGAGTGAAGCCAACCCAAGCCAAAGTCCATAAATGGCACCTGACATTTGGCCTCAGTGTTAGAGAACGAGAACCACAGGGAGTGGTGGGGGTCTGCAGCCATCTGAAGAGTGGATATCCTGTCTAACAAGGCAGCATCACCATCATGGTCCAGGGATTCTAATTTTCAAAAGCTGGAAACCTGAATTATTTTGTGTAAATCTCCTGATTTTTGTATGAAATATTATTATATTTAAATGTTGAAACAGGTTTAAACCTAAAAGCCAAAACAAGCCCATGTGAGGCAAACTGGACAAAGCATGGGTGAGTGTCCTATAGGCCACTGGAGTATGACCTCTGATATGTGACATACATATTGGAGTGACTGCCACAGCTTCCTCAATGTCTTAGACTGTTTTCTGCTGCTAAAACAGCATCCCTGAGCCTGGGTAATTTCTAAAGAACAGAGATGTATATGATACCACTCTGGAGGCTGGGAGGTCCCAAGGTTCAGGGGACTGCATTTTGTGGGGGCCTCCTTGCTACATCATTTCGTGGTGGAAGGGCAGCAGAGAGTACATGTGCATGCAAGGGTAGGAGGGAGAGAGAGAGAAAGGGCAGGAGAGAGAAGGAAAAGGGGCTGAACTCATCCTTTTATCAGGAACCCACTCCCGTGATAACCAGCCCACTCCCAAAATAATGGTGTTAATCCATTCAAGAGGGCAGACCCCTTTAACCTAATTACCTCCTAAAAGTCCCACCTCTCAACACTGTTGGATTGAGGATTACATTTCTAACACATGAACTTTGAGGACACAGCCCAGTCATAGCCCTGGAGAGGATTGGGTCTTGTGGAGGGGAGAGGCAGCTCTAGGGGAGGCAGCTGGGGGTTGCCCTGGGCTGTGTACCAGACAGAGCCCTGGCTCCCAGCCAAGCCCTCAGCTGGACACTGGGTGCATTCTCATCCTCCACTTATCACCAGAACGAGGAAGGAAGGAAGTTCCACCCATTACCAGAAGCTGTCCACTTACTACTTGAAGGAAGGAAATTCCAAGGAGCCAAAGAAGATACAGAGATGCAGGAACGCTGAGCTCAGGGAGGAAGAGGGTGGAGGTGGGTTTGGGAGAGCCCCAGGGTTTGAGATAAAACTGGTGAATTTGTCCTGAGTATAGCCACAGGGCCTTGCCCAGAGTCCGCACACTCACCTTTTCAAACGTAGTAAAAGCCAATATTCCCTTTAGTGCATCAAAGATATGTGTACCTCTCCTGGGTAAATACTGGTGGAAAGGCCATGGCTTCGTAAGGGCTGCCAATCCCTGTTGCACCATTACCAGCTGCATGACATTAGGTGAACTCTCAGAGCCTCAGTTTCCTCATCTGTAAGGTGGGATTAATAAATCCCTGTCCTATGGTGCTAAGACGATGGAGGAGTAAGTGAGACAATGGACAATGCCAGCCATCAAGAAGGCCCCTCATTAAGGGGCAGCTGCTCTTGGCTGAAGCTGGTTAATGAAGTGTATTTCTTCACCTTCCTCATGCCTGTAACATTGACCTCTGAGCCTTCACCACGGTTGGGACAGCGTAGGTCCATGCCCCATCTGTCTGCAGGGCGATCGCTTCAAAACCAGACAAGACTCATCCAAGAAGCATTATGTTGTGTTATGGACATAGGAACTTTAGAGTTTGGACGTCGGCTGGGCGTGGTGGCTCACACCTGTAATCCCAGCACTTTGGGAGGCCGAGACGGGTGGATCACGAGGCCAGGAGATCAAGACCATCCTGGCTGATACGGTGAAACCCCGTCTCTACCAAAATACAACAAATTAGCCAGGCGTGGTGGCAGGCTTCTGTAGTCCCAGCTACTCAGGAGGCTGAGGCAGAAGAATGGTGTGAACCCGGGATGCGGAGCTTGCAGTGAGCCGAGATTGTGCCACTGCACTCCAGCCTGGGCAACAGAGCGAGACTCCGTCTCGGAAAAAAAGAAAGAAAGAGGTTGGACATCAAGGGTGTGGGGAGATAATTCTCTGGTAAGTAAAATAATGCTGTGGAAACAATCTCTCATTCCCACCATGCAGGTTAATGAAGACTGAGGAAAATTCAAGTAACCCAAAAACATCATCATTTATTTACTAAGGTTTCGAGTTTAAAAGTTCAAAGCTTTTCAGAATCAAATTGAAGAGGCAGAAATTATTCACGGGCAGCAAAAGTTGGCAGCCCTCCTTCCATTCTGTTCAGAGATTTCTGGTCACTTGTGGATTATCCACTATTTGGAAAGAGCTGGGCTTAGGGGTGGGCCATGGAAAAAATACAC
This sequence comes from Piliocolobus tephrosceles, assembly GCF_002776525.5. Classification (NCBI taxonomy): domain Eukaryota; kingdom Metazoa; phylum Chordata; class Mammalia; order Primates; family Cercopithecidae; genus Piliocolobus; species Piliocolobus tephrosceles. The sequence continues at coordinate 42,216,713 of NC_045453.1, read as the reverse complement.
ATGGGGAACACCATGCCTGTTCTTCAGTTTGTTTGTTTGTTTGTTTTTGAGATGGAGTTTTGCTCTTGTTGCCCAGGCTGGAGTGCAATGGCCTGATCTCAGCTCACTGCAACCTCCGCCTCCCAGGTTCAAGTGATTCTCCCGCCTCAGCCTCAGCCAAGTAGCTGAGATTACAGGTGCCCACCACCACGCCCAGCTAACTTTGTATTTTTAGTAGAGACTGGGTTTTGCCATGTTGGCCAGGCTGGTCTCAAACTCCTGACATCAGGTGATCCACCCACCTTGGCCTCCCAAAGTGCTGCGATTACAGGTGTGAGCCACCACGCCCGGTCTGCTCTTCAGTTTTTGTTAGTAACCCACTGAGGCCCATAAAACAAACACACCTGTCATCAGAGCAGCCAGCTTTATAATCTCCTCCTCCATCCTATCATTCACCTCACACATCCTTCCCTACCCTACCCCCAAGGCAAGATTAAATGCCTTCAGAGGTTCCCAAATACTGAGGAGTTTTGATCCACCACCACTTATACATAACTAAAAATAATTTCAGTTTCTCCCGAGTGACACAGAAGTCACCTATATGCTGAAGTTGAAATCATGCCTTTCTGGAACTTTCAACAGCCAAGTACTGGGCAAGTTCATCTGAGATGAGCATTTGTGGGCTTGTGTGCATGTCTCTGTGTTGGGGCTTGGCACACACTCTGCACCCTACTCCCGGCTGGCATGGGATGATTTGGGTTGTGTCCACAATACACTGGGCATCCTCATGCTGATCTCCTTTCACCATCCCACCAAGTTATCTCATCTTTTACAGATGAGGAAATTGAGACCCTGGTAGGTTACAGTCTCACCCCACAGGTCCCACAGGTAGTAGGAGCCAGCAGAGCTAGTTTCAGGTCAGGGCTGTGTGGTTCCAGGGCTCATCAGTAAGCTAAACTGGTCTCCTTGGTGGCCACGAGACATTGGCTTCCCCAGAGGCACTAAGCAGACAGCTTGGGTATGGTGCAGCTGCTGTGAACGGGGACCATGGCGTGGCCATGCCTGGGAGCCCAGCCAGTCTTGAGCAGAAAAAGGTGGGGCCCGTGTGGTAGCTGGGCACACTTCCTCCAGCTTGCGTCCCAAGTGTCCATCGACGCAGATTTTGAGGACAAGGCACAGAGCTGGCCGAACTTTTCAAAGGCAAGATTTCCCAACTGTAAGAATGTGCAAAGTGAGCTTTGAAGATGTGCTGGGAGAAATTAAGGAAGTGGTTCCTTGCAACACGGTTTTTAATCTTGTGTACATTAATTTTTTATTTATTTTAATTTTTTTCATACTTTCTTTTTTTTGAGACAAGGTCTCACTGTCACCCAGGCTGAAGTGCAGAGGCGCGATCTTGGCTCACTGTAACCTCTGCCTCCCGGGTTCAGGTGATTCCCCTTGAATCCTGAGTAGCTGGGATGACACGCCTGCGCCACCATGCCCAGCTAATTTTTGTATTTTTAGTAGAGTCAGGGTTTCACCATGTTGGCCAGGCTGGTCTTGAACTCCTGACCTCAAGTGATCCGCCCACCTTGGCCTCCCAAAGTGCTGGGATTATAGGCATGAGCCACCACGCTTGGCCTTCACACTCTCTTTTTTCTTTCTCTCTCTCTCTCTCTTTTTTTTTTTTTAATCATTCTTATGTATATTGTTTGAAATATTTTTTTCCCCTGGGAGAGGAGGTGAGCTTTTTTTTTTTTGTTTTTTTTTTTGAGATGGAGTCTCAATCTGTCGCCCAGAATGGAGAGCAGTGGCGCAATCTCGGCTCACTGCAGCCTCTGTCTCCTAGGTTCAAGTAATTCTCCTGCCATAGCCTCCCATGGAGATGGGATTACAGGCACCCACTACCACGCCCAACTAATTTTATATTTTTAGTAGAGACGGGGTTTCTCCATGTTGGCCAGCCTGGTCACAAACTCCTGACCTCAAGTGATTCGCCTGCCTCAGCCTCCCAAAGTGCTGGGATTACAGGTGTGAGCCACGCTGCACTCGGCCAGGAAGTGAGTTTATTGATATAATTCCAAACTTCCAGAATAGTTGCAAGAGTTCGAGGAATGCTTGTATATCCATTATGTTGGTTTCTTATGCACCAGTGGTTAACCTTTCGCTGCCCTTGCTCTATCATTCTCTTTCAACACGCACAGACACACACATGCAGAATTATATAAATATCTCAATTTTTTTTTTTTTTGAGACAGAGTTTCACTCTTGTTGCCCAGGCTGGAGTGCAGTGGCACAATCTCGACTCACTGCAACCTCTGCCTCCCAGGTTCAAGCGATTCTCCTGCCTCAGCCTCCTGAGTAGCCTCCTGAGTAGCTGGGATTACAGGCACGTACCACCTTGCCCAGCTAATTTTTGTTATTTTTTCAGTAGAGACAGAGTTTCACCACATTGACTAGACTGGTCTCGAACTCCTGACCTCAGATGATCCGCTCGCCTTGGTCTCCCAAAGTCTAGGATTACAGGCGTTGAGCCACCACGCCTGGCCCAAATATGTCAACATTTTACATAAGTAGATAATTTTGTCTCTCTACATATAGCTACATACGTACTCTGTTTTCTGAACCATCTGAATGTATATTGGATACACACCCGCCACCCCACCACCGTATTTCTAAATCCTCCTTGTGTATTTCCGAGGAACAAGGACATGCTCTTGCACAAAGAGTAAGTAAATGACTAAAGCCAAAAAACTATTATACACACACTGATAACGCTAATAGAACACTCCTCTCTAACCCACAGTTCATTTTCAGAGCTTGTTCATTGCTCTGGTTATGTCCTT
>NC_045453.1:42201227-42213806 GCF_002776525.5 Piliocolobus tephrosceles | reverse complement strand
TTTTTTTTTTTTTTTTTTGTATTTTTTAGTAGAGAGGGGGTTTCACCATGTTAGCCAGGATGGTCTCGATCTCCTGACCTCGTGATCCGCCCGTCTCGGCCTCCCAAAGTGCTGGGATTACAGGCTTGAGCCACCATGCCCGGCCCTTTTCCTATTTCTTTGCCTCACTGCGTTTAGTTGTCGTGATTCTTTGGCCTCCAGATGGTCCTGCCTCACTCATTTCATTCCGTGTTTAACTTTTTGCTGCCGTATCACATACATGCAGAAAGTGCTCACGTCAATATCCAGCTTAGTGAATTTCCACAAAGTCAACATACCTGGTACTGGCTTTGAATGGCATTTGTATATGACATTTTTTACAAAATGAACCTCTTTGTTATCAGAATAGGTGAATCTCGTGGCTGAGCCCATCGTACAGATGTGCAGCCAGCCATGGCCGTGGGTCCACAAGACAGGGGCTGTCTGTGGCTTTGATGGAAGGATCCACAGGGCTCCCTTTTAGTTCAGGTTTTACTTCCTGGCCCTGTGGACTCCTGTGGCCTCTCATGCCCATTTCAGAGTGGGCATATGATGTGTTTTGATAATTGAATTAAGCTGAACATGAAAAGCACATTCTAAAACTCAGCCTTAACTCCAGGACTCCTCAAGTACGTGTCAACTGGACCCAGACAAGTTTCTCATCTGAGTCAAAATGCTGTGACCCAGAACAGGGAAAGGACTTTCACACAGACACATTTCATATGAGCATTGCTCAAAGACACAAAGGAAGGAAGCCTGGGCTTCTATCCTGCTCTCACCACCCCAGAACCTGGTTGTTCTCCTGCTGCAGGTCCACGCTCTTTGCCAGGCCAGACCCCTCTCCAGCGGCATCTCAGCCAGGTCACCTGGCTCCAGAAGGTCTGTTCCCATCAGGAAGAGCCCCCGCATCCATTGCTGGGACAGTCATTTATATTTTTTTTTTTTTTGAGATGGAGTCTCACTCCCATCACCCAGGCTGGAGTGCAGTGGCACCATCTCGGCTCACTGCAACCTCCGCCTCTGGGATTCAAGTGATTCTACTGTCTCAACCTCCCAAGTAGCTAGGATTATAGGCACCTGCCACCATGCTGGGCTAATTTTTGTATTTTTAGTAGAGACAGGGTTTCGCCATGTTGGCCAGGCCAGTCTCAAACTCCTGACCTCAAGTGATCCACCCGCCTCAGCCTCCCAAAGTGCTGGGATTACAGGCGTGAGCCACCGCACCAGGATGGTCATTTCTAACCACCTTTTTGAGTGCACAGCAGGTTTTTCTTCTCCATCCTGAGTGTTTGATGTTACTAGGAAATGGAAGACCCCGGGGTGTGGGAAAGTCACAGCTGAGGAAGTTGCATGTTGTCCGCTGCATCAAGATGTGCCATGAGTGTGCTGTGCACAGGCGGAGCCTCTGTCCCTGTGTATGGATCCGGAGAAAGTGCTGCGGGGGGTCCTCTTCACATTTAGGGCCCTCCTGAGCTTTGCCTCTGATTACTGTCATTTTCTTGGAGGAGCCCAGAATTTAGAAGCTGGAGATGGGTTCGCATAGATCATTTCCTCGAGAGAAGGTCTACATGACATATATTCATAAACAAAAAGAAACTCTTCTACCTTGCTTTCTATGAAATTATTTGCTAGGGATTCTGTTTTGTTGTCATTGTTTACACTGCAGCTCTCAGATCTTAGTGCTGTTTTTTTAATTTTGATAAAGCATACATAACATAAAATTTACCATTTTAAGCATTTTTAAACATGTTTCTTAAGCTTACCATTTTAAACATTTTAGTGATGGTGTCTCACTGTGTTGCCCAGGCTGTTCTCAAACTCCTGGGCTCAAGCCATCTTCCTGCCTTGACCTCTGAAAGTGCTGAGATTATGGACATGAGCCACCATGCCCAGTCACATTTTAATCATGTTTAAATGTACAATTCTGTGGCATTAACTATATTCACATTATTGTGCAACCATCACCATCATCCATTTCCAGAACTCCTTTCATCTTGCAGAAATGAAACTCTATCTATTAAATAACTCCCCATTCCTCCTTTTCCTCAACCCCTGGTAACTACCCTTCTACTTTCTGTTTCTATGAGTTTGACTCCTCTAGGTACCTCCTACAAGTGGAATCATACAGTGTTTGTCCTACAGTAACTGGCTTATTTCACTTAGCTTAATGTCCTCAAAGTTTATCCCTGTTGTAGCATATGTTATAATTTTCTTCCTTTTTAAGGCTGAATAATATTCCATTGTATGGGTAGACCACATTTTGCTTATTCATTCATCCATCAGTGGACACTGGGTGCTTCTACCTTTTGGCTACTGTAAATAATGCTGCTGTGAACGTGGGTTAGATCCTATTTTTAAGGAAGATTGTTTTCTTCTCTTGCCCTGAATAAGAATATTAAAACCTATGTGATTAAGGGGGCCCATCTACCTATAGGCATATGCACACATGTGTTGTGATGGGGTGCATGATAGGGCTGAAGTTGAATCTGAGTTTTGTGAAATGCAACTACCAGTGTTTGCGGTCTCGGAGAGCCAAGTGGCTTTAATAACAGTACTACCAGTTCAATGATCAGACGGGCTTACTGAGATGTCAAGTGAGTTAGATCAAGCAAGCTAGTTGTCAGCATTACTACTGTCTTTAACCACTCACCTGATGCTTGTTTTTTATTGTCTGTCTTATTTTTTCAGTCACATTGCAAGCCTTTCGGGGGACAGAAATAATATCTTATGCTTCTTTTGGTGTCTATTTAGGCCACTACCCTAGGTAGTGGTAGCAGGCTGTCAATAACTGTGAGTTGACAATGACTCACATACCAAATCTGCCTGTCTGCACATGCTCTGCATTGTTCTGTGGTGTTCCTGTACCACTTTCCCAGTATGTACTTTCCCAGCATCAGAAGGACATTACATCAAAAAATTTGCATTAAACAGTTGCTGCTCTCTTGTTTGAAGCTGGGCAGCTGAATTAAATTAGTGAATTGATGTATTAATCAATTGCAAGAGCCAGATTTAACCAATACATACTCAGCACCCACTGTGTAGTCAGTTGGACGAGACACTGGATATACCGACCTGGGAAAGAATTGGTCTTGTGGTTGGGACTCTCACACTCCAGTGGAACCTTGTTCACAGTGTGGTCTGCCAGTCAGCCATGGAGTTTGCTAAAAGTGCAGACTCTCAGGCCCTGTGGTATGCCTCTGAATCAGAACCTGCACCTTCACCAGGCCCCCACGTCGTGTGTGTGCACATTCCAGTTTAAGAAACACCAGTCTTATGAATACTATCCTGTTAGATGTATCCTAAATGATAACAAAGGGTGTTTTGTGTGTGTCAGGGAGAGATGAGACTAAGGTGGCACTGGGAAACTGTGCCCAGTTCTGGTTACCACAACCTAAATGAGAGCAGAGCGGCACAAGGGACCCCTCTGTGGTCATTCTCTAAGACCCTCGGGATGACAGCAGTGCGGCTGGGAGAAAAGGCCCTACGGGTGTTGAAGGGATCTGGCTGCTTAAGATGGACCAGCAGAGATTTCCTGCTCTGAATTCATAGTAAAAAGAAAAACATTGTCTGGGTTCTCCAGTAGTTGACTCAGAGACAGAATACGGATTCAAGTAGTCTATTCTGTGATCAGTGATCACAGAAAGTTCAGGTGGGAGAGTAGGGGGGTGAGACAGGAAGGGGAGTGAGACAATACATGGTGCCATCCCACTGGGGACCTCTGGGAGACTATGTGGGGGCGTCCGAGTTGTTCCACATAAGAGCGAGGCAGCTGGGGTATTTGTGCACCCACTGCCGTCCCTCCTTGGCTGAGGGCTGCCCTGGGGTATTACCTCCCCAGCACCGTGGTCTGATCTGCTCTGTACTCACTCCCAGCCACAAAGCATCCTCAGCCCATGGGCTGAGACTTCCAGGTGCCTGCAGTAGAGCCATCACAGCAGAAGAAAACAGTGATTTCCAAGGGTCGTGGGCAGAACACTCACAGTCTCTGCTCCATGTGTCCTATCTGGAATAAGAAGTCAAGGGTGTCTCAGCAGATGTCCGCATCAGTGTCCAGGTTCCAAATGAGGAACAAACCTTTGCATTTCAGTAAATTTCAAATCTTAGTGACTCATCCCCTCAGAGTAACTAATCATCTTCACAAGACCAAAAATGACTGAACTTCACATTTGCTTATAATCCAAATCCCCTTTTCATACCCACTCTGCTCTCTTCCTTCCCTAAACCAACTCTGTGTGCTCAGAGGACACTGACATGCTCAATTTACAGAAAATTTTTTGTCATGTTCTATTTTAAAATTTCCCCTCTGATATTACATGCTACAGATTCCTCTCCCCTCTCCAGTTCCTTTCACTATGAACCCTTACTCCATTATTTTCTGTTTTGTTTTTTAATTAAAACTGAAACTCTGACAGAGCACTGTGGCTCATGCCTGTAGTCTCAACACTTTGGGAGGCCGAGGCGGGTGGATCATGAGGTCAAGAGACCGAGACCATCCTAACCAACACAGTGAAGCCCTGAATCTACTGAAAATACAAAAATTAGCTGGGTGTGGTGGCAGGTGCTTGTAGTCCCAGCTACTCGGGAGGCTGAAGCAGGAGAATCGCTTGAACCTGGGAGGCAGAGGTTGCAGTGAGCTGAGATAGCACCACTGCACTCCAGCCTGGTGACACAGTGAGACTCCATTCGAAAAAAAAGAAAAAAGAAAGAAAGAAACCGGAAATTCCATATACAGCAGTTACTGTTCCCGGGAACATTGCTTTAAGTTTGTATTTCTTTAAGAGTTTGGGGGCCAGGTGTAGTGGCTCATGCCCTTAATCCTGGTACTTTGGGAGACCAAAGCAGGAGGATTGCGTTTGAGACCATCCTGGACAACATAGCGAGACTCCGTCTGTACAAGAAATAAAAATATTAGCTGGGCATGGTGGTGCACACCTGTGGTCCCAGCTACTCAGGAGGCTGAGTTAAGAGGATCACTTTAGCCTGGGAGCTCGAGGCTGCACTCCAGCCTGGGCGACAGAGTGAGATCCTATCCAAAAAATAAAAAGAGTTTTGCAGACCACTGCTCCCCAGAAATGATCATCAACAGAAAGGCCTAAAGCCAGTAGGTCTGGGGAACCCCGCACACTTTATTCACTCCCTGGAGACCAACCCTGGACATCAGCATCTGAAAAGTTCTGAGGAGTCCTCAGTGATCTCATTTTATCAAATGTTTAATGCGCTTCCACTGAATATTTTCAGTGTTGTTCAAGCAGTAGTCTTTTTATTGAAATCATGCCTGTTCACATCCTACGCTGCTTGTGTTGGGTGGAAACCAGTTGGGAAGATGCTGCTTGATATACAGCTTCTGGCTCTCTCTGTGCATTTGAAATTCATCGGCATTTGGAGACAGTGGCATGGAAGCAGTGGGCACAAGAAAAGTACAACTCAGAGTTTATAACGAGAAAAAGTGAAAGCCACCTGACACATAGCTAATGTTTTGGAATGAAAAGTGACTTCCATTCCAACTGAAGTCAGCCTCTGCTGTGTAATTGAGCAGATATTAAAAAAATTAAAAAGGCAGGTGGAGTGGGTAAGATACAACTCCAAATGGCAAAGCCCTGGCTTCAGGAAGGGAGAGGGCCCAGGAATGAGGAACATAATTCAATAGCTGTGCCATGGTCATCCACATAATGCCTTATTTCCTTTGTTTACCAAGAACTGCACCAACCAAGTGATCTGTTGCCAGCACTTCCATTTGGCAAATGTAAGCACCTGTCCAGAGTACTAAATTGCTGAGCCCAGGAGCTCCAGAGGAAACTTGTCTGATTGCTGTGCTGCTAACTCCAGGCTCTCTGTTAAAGCCATCCATCAAATTATTCTTTTTCTTCTGTTTTTCCTAAAATGATAGTAGTTATTTTTACTGTGAAATTTAAAAAGTATAAGGAAGAAAGAGACCTGTATTGTACCACCTCTAATCACTCCACTCAGAAATGAAGCCAGTGAGCATCTTGACGCTAATGCATTCAGATTTTTGTTCTGTCTGTGATTCGACTGTATTATGTAAATCCATACATAAGTGCAGCCACAACTATTACTTAAGTGAGCTCAGAGAACACATACTGTTTCACAACTTGTTTATTTCCACTTAATATCACTATATTGATATATTGACATACAATATATTGATATATATATATTGTACATCTCAAGAAATATGTACCAGAATCACCATTTCAAAGGCTGAATAGCATTCCATCACATTGGGGCACACACTTTATTTACCCAGTCCACAGCTGTTTGACATTTAACCCTTTTTCCATTGTTCACTATTACAGGTGATACTGCCCAAAGCATTCCTTTACATGTATCTGATTATTTCTTTGGGTCAATTCCTCAAAGTAGAAATGCTGAATCCAATGGTTTTCATACTTAAATGTTGATATACACATTCAGATTGTCTTCTAGAAAGAGCAAGTCATCTTTTTTCTCTAGTGCTTATAGAAAGCCCAATGAAGACAAGTGGTTAGAAGCCAGAAATGGTAAAAGGGAAGTGAATGTGACTGTGACACCCACGCCAGGGCATTCCGGAAACGCAAAGCGGGACAGCTCGGGGGACACCAAGTTAGAGCCAGAAGAGGCACTGGAAACCTGTTGGTCTATTTTAAGCTTAAGGAAACTGAAGGCCAGAAAGGTTAAGCAACCTCCCACCCAAGGCCAAGGTCCCATAGCTTAGATGGATAGCTGTAAACTTCAGGGATAATTTTCAAAAAATGAGAAAACGTGACTCTCATACAAATACATTGTGTGTGTGTGTGTGTGTGTATGTGTGTGTCAAAGATTGATTTAACTCATTAACAAGATCAACAGGGCTTTAAAGCTGGCTCCAAATGGAGCAAAGATTGGGAAAGAGTCAGTGGGCAGAAGAACACCACCTTAAACCAACTTTGTCATCTACTATGAGCCACTTTTGCATTTCTACCTTTGAAGGTTAGAGGTAAGCTTACTATTGTCAGCATTCAACCACTTTTTGACTTTCAAACAACTCAACTTCAAAAAGTAGAACCCAATACAAACCTGGCTAAAGACATAAAGGGCAATACAATCAAAACCTTTGGGGTTCTCTTTTCTACTGGACAAACATCATTTGCAATTTATAGACCTTCCAGAAGTTAGCATCTGAGTTTACAGAGTCTGGGCCTTAATTTAAAAAAAAAAAAAGAATCAGACAAAATACAAAATGACATCTGGGATGACACTTAGGTAGATGTGTTACACAGAGCCCAACTATGCCTTTGCGAGGGAACATTTTGTGCTTTATTTGAAGTTGGCATAGTTCTATTTGCTGTAAGAACAACCTTTTGTGGCTGAACTGTGTATGGGAGAACAAGGTTGATCTTCATGGCAAACCTACTCAAGCTACTCTCCAATGGAGTTTTTCTGAAGGCTGGGAGGCTGGAAGGCCCCACAGTCAGTTGTTGCTCTCATTTCCCAGGGAGTGGGCTCCAGGCTTTGTGTTTCTCCAGGAAGCTGAAGTGGAGCACCTGTTTACCACGTGGGAATCTGCTCTTGTCAGCCTTCCAGCTGGGGGATGGCAGATGCCGTGCGAGAGTCCTGGTTTTATACCCAGAGAAGGTTCCAGGGAGAGCTCAGGATGCTGGAAGGCCTGCCGGTCGTCTGTCAGTTCCTATTTTGTAAATTCCAGGATGCTGGTCTCCACACAGCATGTTTGTCACTAGTAATACAACCAAACAAGTCACTAATATTCGACCTATGCGGCTGCAGGCCCCTTCAACCTGAGCTCCATGAAGACATAAGTCAGCACATTTCAGTTAGAAGATTTTCAAAATGTTATCCCTGAAATCGTTTGTATCCTATAGTCAATGATGTATAAAAGTGGCAGGGCTCTTTTTCTTGATGGTATATAAAATAAGAGTGTGTGTTATAATTAATAGTATCTTAAATTTGTGGCCAGGTGTAGTGGCTCACACCATAATCCCAGTATCTTGGGAGGTCAAGGCAGGCAGCTCACTTGAGCTCAGGAGTTCAAGACCATCCTGGCCAACATGGTGAAACCCTGTCTCTACTAAAAATACAAAAATTAGCCAGATGTGGTAGCACACACCTGTAATCCCAGCTACTTGGGAGGTTGAGGCAGGTGGATTGCTTGAACCCAGAAGAGGGAGGCTGTGGTGAGCCGAGATCATGCCACTGCACTCCAGCCTGGGCAACCGAGCTCAGAAAATAAAAGTAAAATAAATAAAAATGTGAAAGTGCACATTATGTATTTTTATTTCCTATTGTAGACCCAAAGCCTGATGCTTAATAAGTACTCTGTAAACACGTCTTAAAAATATTAAGCAAAAGATGCAAGATCTAACTGAAAACACCAACGCTAAAAGTAACTGGGGCTGCAGAAGGCCTTAGTGACCACTCTGAGAAAGAACTTCGTCCCTTGTGGTGCTTCAGTCATTTCCCTCATTACTGAACCTAAAAATGCAAAGCCACAGGCAGGAGTATGGTGCCATCTGTGACTGCCAAGGTCATTGATTAATTCAGAGGTCATGGAGTAATCTAAGACAACACTGGCCTCAGACAACTGATGCAATAGACCAAGGCCTCAGCAGGAGGACTGTTTCAAGATACAGCCACACAAGCTGCCTCCGTATTTCACACATTGAACTACAGATACTACATGCACTTTTTACAACTTACTTTTCTTTTTCTGTGAGCATGCACCAAATTGAAGATTATATCGGAGTGTTTGCTCTTCAGTATAATTTCAAACATAGTTCTTTTGTTTTTGTTTTTGTTTTCTTTGAGATGGAGTCACACTGTGTTGCCCAGGCTGGAGCACAGTGGCATGATCATGGCTTACTGGCAGCCTCCGCCTCCCGAGTTCAAGCGATTCTCCTGTCTCAGCCTGGGCTGAGAGGAGCAGATTACAATTTAGTTATTAATTGTTTGAAAGCAAACATTTTACACCCAGTGAGAACTTCCCCAGGATCAGAAGAGAACCACTGCCTCCTGGATGTGCAAACGCATTGGTGTTTTTTGGTGGTGGATAATTGAAAACTCGAGCAGTCTCTTTTTAGTGGATGCCACACGTCAGCAAGTTCCCCATCCCGTCCAGCTGAGATTATAATGGATTGGATCCAAGCTCCACCTCCTCCCTGTCCTGATTTACCCCTGCCTGGCACGAAAACGAACAGAGAAGTCACCAAGAGGAAGGCGGGGAGGGAAGAGCACTTGATTCACTCAACAACTAACGCGTGCCAGGGACTGCTCTGAGCTGAGGAGACCACAGTGAACCAAAGGACAGCATTCCTACTCCGTGGAATTTGCATCCAGGTGGGGGCGTTTGGGAGCACCTCTGGCTCCAGGAAGAACCCACTGAGCGGGGCCAAGCAGGAAGGTTGAGGGGTGTCCTAGGTCAGGTTCCCCAGAAACAGGCCCAGAGCTGAAGAACTGTGTGAAAGTGGCTCTTAGGAAGTGCTCCCAAGAGAAACACACAGTGAAGTGGGGGTTGGAGCCCTGAGGGAAAGAGATCACAGAGCAGAGGTCCAATATCAGGTGAAGTCCCCTAAGGGTAAATTTGGATCTGTCGGGGTTTTCTTTGTTTGTTTGTTTTGTGACAGGGTCTCTGTCACCCAGGCTGGAGTGCAGTGGCACGATCTCAGCTCACCACAACCTCCGCCTCCTGGGTTCAAGCGATTCTCCCGCCTCAGCCTCCAGAGCACCTGCGATTACAGGTGCATGCCACCATGTCCGGCTAATCTTTGTATTTTTAGTAAAGATGGGGTTTCACCATATTGGCCAGGCTAGTCTTGAACTCCTGACATCAAGTGATCTACCAGCCTCAGCTCCCAAAGTGCTAGGATTACAGGTGTGAGCCACTGCTCCCGGCCTGGGTCCATCTTAAAGAGAGCTTGAGGACAGTGTAGGTCTCACCTCAATTATCCCAATCAGGAGTGTGGAGCTAGGATATTTACACCCCAACACTCAGCATTCACTGGTCAAGGACTGATCCTGGGGACCCTTCAAGGTCTCTGCACCAAACAAAGCCAGCTGTGACAGCCTGAACCATCAGCTGTGTGGGATATGGTTCTCTTGTCCCAACCACTCTCTCTCTGAAGGTGTGAGAGTCCCCCTCTGGCAGAAGTGTTGGTCTCAAATGAGGCCACTGTGCAACCTGATGTTTCTAGGGATTTTCAGATCTGAAAAAAGTCCAAGAGGTTCAAAGCTATGAAACCGTCGTCATCAATGCCTTGAGGTCCCCCAAGGAGGTAGCACCACTCAGTAGGAGCACCAGGTGCTCCATTTTCTGGGGCTCTCCTAATTTCAAATATTCTGTCCACTGTAAGTCCATCCATGCTTCTCAGATCCCATGTCCCTGTGGAATGAATGTGCCCATGGGGACCATAAGGTGGGGAGTCTCCCTCCTGCTCCCAAGAAGTGCCCAAAGACCGGTGTTCCCAGCAGATAAAATTAGCCAACACATTCTGCCACCCGGACCCCACCCCACACTGCAGCACTCATTTAAACCATACCTCTCACTCTTCTGTGTTTGGAAGAGGGTGTAAGTCACTCAGCCCTCCCCCCACCAGCACACTACAGATGCTCACCTGCTGGGGCTCTGCCAGCATCACTTCCGAGAACTCTCGGCAACCTTGGATGCAACCTTCATCCTGTCCTCCTTTTAAGCTTGAGGAAATTTAAGGGGTCAGATTATTTATTCAAGGACACACTGCTTAGAGCAGCAGAGATGATAACATTCCAAGTAGGCATTTAAGTCAAAATTCTGCTTTTAAATATTAAATTGGCTGAGAGGCCGGGTGCCATGACTCATGCCTGTAATCCCAGCACTGTGGGAGGTTGAGGCAGGTGGATCACAAAGTCAGAAAGTTAGAGACCAGCCTGGCCAGTATGGTGAAACCCCGTCTCTACTAAAAATACAAAAATTAGTCAGGCGTGGTGGCAGGCACCTGCAGTTCCAACTACTTGGGAGACTGAGGCAGGAGAATCCCTTGAACCTGGGAGGCAGAGGTTGCAGTGAGCTGAGATTGTGCCACTGCACTCCAGCCTGGGTGACAGCGAGACTCTGTCTCAAACATAAAATAAATAAAATAAAATAAAATAAATTTGGCTAAGAGGTGTGGTTCACACCTGTAATCCCAGCACTTTGGGAGGCCAGGGTGGGAGGATTACTTGAGCCCAGGAATTTGAGACCAGCTTAGGCAACACAGCAAGACTCCATCTCTATTTTTATTTTTATTTATTTTTTATTTTTATTTTATTTTATTTTATTTTATTTTATTTATTTTTTTTTGAGGCAGAGTCTCACTCTGTCGCCCAGACTGGAGTGCAGTGGCCGGATCTCAGCTCACCGCAAGCTCTGCCTCCCGGGTTCCCGCCATTCTCCTGCCTCAGCCTCCCGAGTAGCTGGGATTACAGGCGCCCGCCACCTCGCCCGGCTAGTTTTTGTATTTTTAGTAGAGACGGGGTTTTACCGTGTTAGCCAGGACGGTCTCGATCTCCTGACCTCGTGATCCGCCCGTCTCGGCCTCCCAAAGTGCTGGGATTACAGGCTTGAGCCACCGCGCCCGGCCTTATTTTATTTTTTGATGGAGTCTAGCTCTGTCACCAGGCCGGAGTACAGTGACCTGATCTTGGCTCACTGCAAGCTCCGCCTCCCGGGTTTACGCCATTCTTCTGCCTCAGCCTCCCAAGTAACTGGGGCTACAGGCGCCCGCCACCACGCCCGGGTAATTTTTTTGTATTTTTAGTAGAGATGGGGTTTCATCATATTAGCCAGGATGGTCTCGACCTCCTGACCTCGTGATCCACCCACCTCAGCCTCCCAAAGTGCTTGGATTACAGGTGCAAGCCACTGCGCCTGGCCTCTATTTTTAAAAATAGATAATATTAAATTATCCATTGTGTTTATTTCCTTTAGATACTAACATTTACTAATTTGAACTAAAATCATAAAGTTATTCACACCAAAATAATCATTTCACTTAACTCAGAGGATAGGGATGGGTGGCTTATTACATTTTTTTCTACATACTGTTATTTGAGGAGAAAAATGGAATTAAAAGATAGTGAATGCTGCTTTTTGGTAAATAGAACATCCCGATTTTGACTAAGGTGGTGTCTTGAACCAACAGGGCTAGGATGGACAATTGAATAAATGCTGTCGAGCTCATTTCCATTTGCAATGAAAAATGAAAGGCAGAATTCTATTTCATACCTCCACCTCTTCATACCCCCACCTTTATACCCCCACCTTCATATCCCCACCTTCCATACCCCCACTTTCATACCCCACCATACCCCACTTTCATACCCCCACCTTCATACTCCCACCTTCCATACCCCTGCCTTCATTCACCACGTCTTCATACCCCCACGTTCATACCCCACCTACATAACCCCACCTTCATACCCTCACCTTCATACCCCACCTTCATTCCCCACCCCTTCATACCCCACCTCTTCATTCCCCACCTCTTCATACCCTACCGTCATACCCCCACCTTCATACCCCCACCTTTATACCCCCACCTTCATACCCCACCTTCA